>NC_056746.1:663496406-663738906 GCF_019279795.1 Protopterus annectens
TTTTGCATACATGTGGTCAATTATGTGTCATTCACTGTTGTAAGCGTGCAATATCATAATATAGAGGGCATTCCAAAGCACCCTGGAATCTGACAACGTCAATCCCAACACTCTCATACAATGAGACTTCAACTACCCCTCCATCAAGTGGGAAAACTACTCAAGCACCAATACACTGGCCCAACACGTCTGGGAATTCATCAGTTCCAATGCCCTGGTCCAGCTCATTCTGACTCCCACTAGAGGAAGCAAGATCTTTAACATGGTTATTTCTAACATGGGCGACCATTGCTCTAGACCAGTAGTCAGTCCATCCCTGGTCAGATCTGACCATAATCTAATCACCATGGAAATCCATATCTCACCAACACCCCCCGCAAAGGTAACCACCTTGAAAAACTTCTCCAAAGCTGACTTTGGGCTCCTAAAAACAGAGGTGGCTAACTTTACAGCACCCATGCCAATGGAAAATAGCTGTATGACTGCCGAATCATACACTGATGCACTGTACAAATATGTACATAAATGCATGGAACTAGTCATACCCAACAGAACCAAGATGCTCTCCTCCAAAAAAAAGGAAGACAAGCTGGTGGTCCCCTGCCATTAATAAACTCTACAACAGAAGGAAGAAACTGTTGCAGAAAAAGGTGAAGTCCCAAGACTGGAAAAACTCCCTTATTAGGCTCAACAAAAAGTTGAGATCCCTCATCAAATCCTTTAAAGCCAGCTATGAAGGCAGAATTGCGGCAGACACCAAAAACAATCACAAAGCCTTCTATAGTTATATCAAGAACCTCCATGTCAATACCCAGATTTGCTCTGAGTGACTGCACAATGGTATTTCCTATACTGACAGGACTCAGACTAAACTCTATTTATTCCAACGGTTAAGTGCTTTTCGTTTGTGCATTCACAAACTTCATCAGACCAATAAATATAGAGTTTAGTCTGAGTCCTTGTCATATTTGTGTTACCTCTGCAGTTTGTTGTCATTTTTTGTTTTTTTGAACCTCCCATACTGAGCCAACAGATATTACCAACAAACTGGCTGACAGATTTAGTGCCAACTTTACCCCTCTACCCCCCCAGGACCAATCACAATACCGGAAGAATGCCAGGCACCCGGCATTACTGCAGCATAGGTTAAAGCTGCATATCCCTGGCTGTGTTTTACATGAACTACAAAGAGAACTTGGAAGCACAATTGTGTGCCCTGTTCTGTCACAGCCTCACCTCAGGCTTTGTCCCTACCGAATGGCGCACTGCTACAGTCATCCCTCTCCATAAAGAGGGAGCAACTACAGACCCTGGGAATTATCACCCCATTAGCCTGATGAGTCTGATATGTAAAGCTATGGAGTGCATCATCATGGACCTGATTAACAAAGATAGAGGAAATCTCTAATCTCTAGACCCTACACAATTTGGTTTTGTGAAAGGGAGATCATGCTTGCTCAACCTGGCTGACTTCTTTGACTCAGTCACCAGGGCTGTGGATGAAGGTAAGGCAGTGCATACAGTAAACCTCGATCTGGCCAAGGGGTTTGATACCATTCTTCACTCAGGAATTATTGATAAACTCACCAAACTAGGCATCAACCCCTATGTCACTAGGTGGGTTGCAAATTGGCTCACAAATAGAAGACGAAGTGTGAAAGTAGTAGACTCCAAGTCAGACTGATGACCAGTCATGAGTGGAGTCCCACAGGGATCGGTCCTGGGTCCTCTCCTGTTTGACATCTACTTCTCAGAAGTCCAGACCAACACAAATGGACTCTGGCTGACAAAGTTCGCAGATGACTGCAAGCTGGGAGCCATTATTAACTCCCCAAGTGATGCAGACATCCTACAGAAAGGCCTCACTGAGACCAATGACTGGTGTCGAAACCATGGCATTAAGCTTAATGCCAAAAAATGTGTCGTCATCCGCTTTGGTAGAAACTCTGCTCTCACTAATTACCACATTGAAAGGAGCCCACTGAATACTGAAGGCATTATAAGAGATCTGGGGATGCAGGTTGACAGCAACCTCTCCTTCGACCACCACATTGCCACTGTGGTCAGAAAGTCCTTCTATGTGGTACACATCATTACCAAGGGTTTTGCATCCAGGAAGAAAGAGGTTATCATCTCTCTCTACTGTTCCCTCATTAGACCAATCATTGAATATAATGCCCCATTTGGCATGTACCTCACTAGACAACAGCTGGCAAGGCCACAGTAGTACCTCATGAAGAGGATCCTAAGCATTAAACACATGTCCTACAAGACAGATTCAAAAGACTCCAGCTATTCTCTGTTTCATATCATCTACTTAGAGGCAATCTTTGGTTGACTTACAAAGCCATGTCTGACTCAGCTCTTTTAGAAATGCTACATCTAAATAAATCCCAATCCATCTGCACCACACACTCCAGAGACCTCAACCGCATTACCACAATCAACAGAACATGCTGGAGGGACAGGTTCATCACCCAGAGACTGCCCATGCTATGGAATAAACTTCCCATACATGTCAAGCAGAGCACCTCACTGTCCCTCTTCAAAAGAAATCTTGATGAGTGGATGGAAAATAGAAAATTCACCACAGGGATCACTCCAGTGGCTCTACTTGATAGAGGCACTGGGAACTAACGTCAGGCGGCATGATGCCAGGGCACTTCTATAGGCTAGGCTTGTAAAGGCTCCGGGGCCATTAGCCTAGTACACACCTATGAACCCATGAACTTTGTTCCTGTGTCCATTTTACATCGGTAGAAGGAGGAGGATACTGGAGGTTGCTTGGAATGGTTGACATCTAAATAAGCTGAATAGAAAACAACTTGGTATATCTGGGAATGAATTTACATAAATATCAATCAGATCATGGGGCACACCCATTTAGCATGTCCTTTACTGCATTTAAGTAATTGAAATAGTGATTGCTTAATAACAGGTTGCAAACTGTCAAACGTTTTAAGAATGTAATATGCTTCTTTCTTGTGCTTATAGCCACACCTAATGCTTCTTGTGCACTTCATTTTTGCATATTTTCTTTATTTCTCTTATTCACCTTTATATTTGTATATTTCCATATCCTCATTTCATTATTTTAACTGTCTGCTTGCCCTTGCTTGCAGTTTCATTTGGTGCTCACATATCTGCAGCTTCTCATAACATAATATTTGATTTGTTAATAGCTCACCCTTTGTTTGGCTATTCTATCTCTTATTAAATGATCAGACAGCTCAAAATAGCCTGTCGTTTTCTCATTTCTTCAGCTTCAGTAACATAAGCTTCTACAGTCTTTGTGAACAAATGCTGAATAAACAACAAGTTCTTTCTCAGTTGAAAATGATTCTCAAATTTCATTCTAATTGCTTCTGTTTTTTTTTTATAAAGTAAAAGAATGCAATGCCTTCAGTGATGTTTTTCAGTGCCATACAGAAGAATGGCACATTGTACATTCATGGGATTCTGTGGTATTCAACTTGTAGTGAAGAATAAATCAAATTTCTTCAGTAAAAGCATCTGTTACACAAGGAGTGTAGGAATTGTTTTGAAAGGTGAAAAGCATCTGATGAGAAAAGAAAGGAAAAGAAAAAAAAAATACAGTGATGGTTACAATGCAATCTTTACTGTCTGTTCTTGCGGGAAAGTTCAGGAGCTGTCCTTCCTGGTCAGTTTCTAAGTACCACTTCTTTCAGTCCTCATTTTCTAGTTATTTATTTGCTGGCCTGATCCTGCCAAAATCATCTCAATATTACAATAGTAACCCATGACAGAGCATGCTTTATAGTAGGATTTAACATTGGCATGGTTTCACCATAAGGATAAAGCCTGGGTGGTCAAATGCTCAGGTGTGGGAGGACTACTGTGTGAATAACAATTCCACAATGCAAATGGTGTGCCATGGCATTCACACAAAGCTATCAGATTTTTTTTTTGTGTGTGACTTGGTACTCTATACCAACTCTGCACACATGCAAGAATTTACCATCTGCAGCATCTTGCTCAATATATGCAGGTATGCAGTCTATAAACCTTGACATGAAAAGGATTTCTTCATCCAAAACAAATGCATTTCTTATACAAGTGTGGTTTGCACAAAAATGCCCATTAGACAGCTTTCCTGACATAGCCATCAGTTCATGGACTGTTTTACTTCCCAAGTCTACAGGGCACCTATACAATATATTCAACCCATATCCCACATCATACTATGTATTAGCACTGCTATGCAATTTCTATGCTAAAAATAAAACACAGTATTCTAATAATACTATTATGTTTTTTAAAATACTGATACTGTGCAGTTTTATTAACTTTTCAACATATTCATCTTCCACAACATGCCACATTCACTTTATGCACAGTAGCCACATTAATACCTTGTAAGAAATTATTTAAAATTAATAGTTTAGAATTAAAATAGTTATGTGACTGAATTAGGTATGAAAAAGAGACACATAACAGAAGCTGATGGTGGAATGCAAAAGTCAAGAAAGTTGTCAAAAGAAAGAAGGAGTGCATGGAAAATTAAGAAATAGAAAAGACAGACCAGGCTAAGAAGGAACAGATTCAATAACAAAGAGACTAAGAAAACAGTTGCAATAGCAAAGAACACTGCATTATAGGTACTCTACCAGCTTCTAGAAAGAGACTCAGCAGATGCTACGATGAAGTTCTCTCAGGTTGCAGGGCAAAGGCATAAAGGTAAAGAATATAGTCATCAGACACCATTCATAAGGATGCCAGCAACAACCAGCTCACCAGTGGATAGGACATGAAAGGTAGCTTCTGAAGGAAGAAATCTCCAAAGAACCTCTACTTTCCTATCCACAGTGTACAATGAAACAGGAAGAAGTCCCCACCTTAGAAAAAGTAATAACAGCAATAAGAAATGAAGTCAGGGAAAGCAGCAACAGGGTCAGTTGAGGTCACAGCATGTATGGACAAGATGTTGGGTGAGTTAGGGGAGACATATCTCATTAGGGTACTCATAGCAAAATGGAGAGAAAGTTATTTCCCAGATAACTGGAGAAAAAATATTGTAGTGCTGGTATAAAAAAACAAAGAGGACAGTCGCAGCTGTGGGCAGTGCAGAGGTACCAAACTTCTGTCACAATGCATGAAAGTGCTGGAGAAGGTGACTGATAAATAAATACGCATAGCAGTAGAAAGAAAGATGAGAGGTGAGCAGTTTGGATTCAGATCAGGATGTAGCACAATCAACCTTATGTTTGCAGTGAGAAAGAGGGTTGAGAAAAAGCTTGAGATGAGGAAAAAGACCAACTGAGCATTCCTTAGACTTGGAGAAGGCATATGCCAAACTCCCAAGAAAGCCAATTTTGGCAGACCCACAGTTGTTCAAAGTACTGGAAACACTGGTGGAATTACAGCAGGCTATGTACAAGGACACAACACAAGTACATACAGTGTTCATACTCACAAAGGGGTTTCCACTGGGTGTTTTTTGTGCATCATGGTTCAGCTCTGAGCCCACTGCTGTTTATACTGGTGATGACTCAACAAAGCTACTGTATGCAGACAATGTGACATTACATACAGACCCTGCACATGAACTTCAACAAATTGTAGACAAATGGAGCACAACACTGAAGGCACATGGGATGAAACCAAATACAGACTACACAGTTGTCATGTCAGCAAATAGTGGAAATCATAAGAAGCTGGAAATTCAGGCAGAAGGGAAAATGATGTAGCAGGTTAACAACTTCAAGTACCTGGGAGGGGTGGTTAAGGAGAATTGAAATTTGAATGAGGAGGTCAAAGCCAGAATCAGAGAGACTGCAGGGTTAGTGCGGCATAAGAATGCCAAAGAAGCTGGAAAGTAAGGTGAACAAAACAGTAATGTGACCAGCACTTTTTTCTGGTAAAGAAACCTGGGCAGTAAAGGCAGAGCAGTTCAGGAGGCTAGAGGTGATAGAAATGAAGTGCTTGAAATGAGTGCTAGGATGCACACTGTCGGACAGACAAAGAAATGATGATATTAGATCAAATCCAAAGTATCTCCAATAGTTCAGGCACATATGCATAACAGCAGAATATGATTTTGTGAAGATGATTTGACAGAGACAGGAGAGTGACAAGAGGAAATGAAGATGTCCATCAAAGAGATAGATGGATTGCATGAGATAAAACCAGCGATAGTCAGGTATGACTGTCAAAGGAGGTGTGAGAGTGGAATTGAATCAAGAGAGGTGGCAACAGCTGCTGCCACGCCCCACACCCATATAGAAAATGGCAAAAAGGAAATGATGATGATGAAGGTGAAGATAATGAGCTCAGAGTTGATGGTTTGGTGCTCTGTAAAATCTCTGTAGGTTTCAGGTAAGACAGAAACCTCACAAATACCATTTAGGCCACTTACTATATCACTTAAATGAAATGTGCAAACTAAACACAATTTGGAAGAATAGCAGAAGCAATCAATTCATGAGCAAGAACTACTAAACAAATATCACAACCTGACTTCTTATAGTGGTGGGGTAAATTTGTATTGCTGCTTCATCTTACTGTTAAATTCAGCCTAGCCTTTGTGCACATTATTAAATGGCACGATGGTTTACTTTGCTGTTGTGCAATGTATAAAAAATATATGAATTCTGTGAAGGAAAACACCTTTTAAATAATCATATTCTGACTACTAAAATGCTGGGATTATACTACGTTGTAGTTATTTTTGATATGCATCACTTATTGCATATTTTTATATCATATTCACTAACTGAATATATATTTGGATACAGGAGCTAAGGGAATTAAGAGGAATTTTTAATTTTGAGGTTTTGGGCAAATAGAACCCTGCTGCAATTTGACATGTCATTAAGGGCTTTTGTTCCAGTTCAGTAATGATTTCTGGATATTTCTCTTTGGCTTTATAGTTTCACACCTCTTAGGAGTGATATAGCATTATGTTTGCCTTGTGGAACAATATATTTTTTGTTTAGTCACGGGGAGGGTTGATCACTTCAATGTGTAGTATAATAACAGCGTTTATAGGCACCTGCCAAATGGTATATGAGTCTGCATTGTTATTGCTTAAGCCAAAAAACCTTGTAGATTTTTTAAGAAACCTACACAACCCATTTTTAAAATGCTTTACCTATTACTAAACTGCACATGATGAATTGCTATTTTGGGGCTATAGAGCAGAGATGTATATATCTTGAACGTTGGAATTCATTTCATGGGAATGTTAATGTTTTCCCATTTTTACGGTGAAATGAAGTACAGTGGTACAAACTACATTATGCACTGTCAACATGTGGACATTTGATTGTCCATGAAGCATGATGTCATTGTGTAAATCTGTTCAGTTTACTCCCCTAGGAAGATCTGTTACATATTAAATGTAACCCTAACCTTGAGAAATAGATTGATTACAATGGGATATCTTTCAGCATGTTTATACACATGGGCTAATAATTTCTAAGGATGACAGACCAGTTTATAAATGGAAAAGCAGGTGGCATGCAGGAATGCTATTAGCAAGGGTGTCAATAGAAGTTTAAAAGGTCAAAATGTTAAGTCCATCACACTTTCTGGTGACCAGAAATGAAGTTCTGCATGTCACTGTATGTAATCAGTTAGCTTGCAGGATAGGTTGTTTTATATAGGCAGTATCATAAATCCTACATTTATTTATCAGCCAGAAATAACGTCTGACCACAAGATAGAAAATTGTTTTTCAAAAGGTTCATAGTGCTATCAGTATTTGGCACCATAACCCAGCTTCCATTGTAGGATGGAATAATTTTCTCCTGACCATATTTGCGGGTTTGGTCAGCATTATTCAAAAATTATTTTCATTTAGACCATCTTTTTCACATGATACAGAGTAACATATTATTGTTGTTAATAGAAAAGTAAATAGTATATATTTGTGAAGCACCTAACAGCAACACAAACTTATATATATATATATATATATATATATATATATATATATATATATATCTATATCTATATCTATATCTATATATATATATATATATATATATATATATATGTGTGTGTGTGTGTGTGTGTGTACACACACACACACACACACACACACACACACACACACACACACACACACATACACACACACACGTGTGTGTGTGTGTGTGTGTGTGTGTGTGTGTGTGTGTGTGTGTGTATACATATATATATATATATATATATATATATATATATATATATATATTTTTTTTTTTTTTTGTAATGCAAAAAAGGTATCATGCATAGGTTTGAAGTATTTACAAAAAAGAAAAGAAAAGAAATAACTTATTGACAGAAGTAATTATATTTCATAGTTAACCTTCAATTAATGCCACTTACGTTATGCTAATTTTAAAATATTTAAAGCACTAAAAACATACATTATAAACCAATTCATTAAATCAGTTAGCTAGACATTATTTGTAAAGTAGTCTGTTGTTTTTAATGATTTCCCATCACAAGTCATTGGAATACATTGGGCTGTTTACCATGGAGAGAAAAATGAAAATGTATATCAATTGTTCTTATAGGTTCATAGGTTCATAAGTAGGTACTAGGCTATCTGCTTGAAGGCATTTATATGCCTAGCCAGAATGTGTTGGCTTTCGCCAAAAGCAGAATATGTAATAATTAATAATTTCATTATGATAATATGTTCTGCCTTTTACTTTATGGTCGCCTGTGAATATTTTTGCTTACAGTATATGCTTTGGACTGTACAATTGCATATATGTTCCATATATACCAATATGCCTGTTTTTTAATAAATCAGTGCAAGGCCATAGTTGACAAAGGTACCAAAAAGATTTTCATTTCTTGCATGCAGCTATACTAGTGGCTTACTGACTAAGTTTTTTGCCTAATAGCTCTAAAATTCAATCTTGCTGTGTGTGTGGAGTTTGCATGCTTTTGTGTTTTGTTTGTGTACTTTTTATAAGTCTTCCAGTTTCTCCCCCCTGTAAAAACATGCTAGTTAACCTACCACTCAAAACTGTCTATCTGTATAGCAATAGCTATATATAGCAAAAACAAGCTGTTTAACCTACTTCTTAAAACTCTCTCTCTCTCTCTCTCCATCTATATATATATATATATATATATATATATATATATATATATATATATTGAGAGAGAGACAGACAGAGAGGTATACATGTATATTATATTATATTAATTATATTATATTATGTTATGTTATATTTTTCCTTGTCCTTTTACCTAGGCTGTCATCAGAAGGGGCTTTTATTAGATACGTTATTTACCTTCTTTAATAAAGAAACTAAATACATGTGTGTTGTTCTGGCTCATACTAAAGGCAGTCAGATAATTTCCTAATATATCAGGGGTCTCTTGTGTTTCTGGCTCTAGAAGGGTAACATTCTTAATATTGACTTATACAGCTGGAAACATCAGAGACATCAGAAACATCAGGGCTGGGGGTTGGTATAATAGTTGAAGTGGTTACCTCACAAACAAGAGGTATACGGTTTGATTCGCATTAAATGAGGTTTGGGAACAATCCAGTTTGGCCATGGATATCTTCAGTGTCTAGGAGTTAAATGGGGTGTGGGGCTTTCATTTGGGAAAGGATGTTAAAGCTAGAAAGTAAGGGAAGGTTTGAGTAGACTCTGGGAAGGGAAGTGTTAATTTAATATGGGGAAGTTTAGAGGGAGTGCATTAGATGTAGGGTGGGACTTGGGGGTTTTATTGTGAGTGTAACTGGAAAAGGGAATCAGATTTAGGAGTGATCTTACTAAGGTAAGTGCTACTTCTGAAATGACCTGTAGGTATTCTGGAGAACAGGTAGGCCTCAGTTAATAGTGGTTGGATGATTATAGTAGGTGGGTGGTTCATATGTGCAATTTTTCCCACCTTTCTCTTTTCTGGGTTGCTGTTAGGTGATTAGAGAATTTTTTATTTGTATAGGAAGGGGATATTCATTTGTATTGGTTCAGTTTAGGAATTATTGTTGTTGGATTCGGTTATGGCATATCAGTATTTCATCGCCTTGATGTAGGTCCTACCCATAGCAACCCTTAGCTTAATGTTTAGCTCTATTACAGTCATCTGGTATTGTTTCTAATTTGTGGTTGGTTTCTTAAGAGAGGATTTGGCTGCGTGCAGCCTGGGGGCAGGCCCACTTGTTTTATTTATAGTGTTTTTCCCTTTTGCTTCACTCATTTCAGTGGTGGTTTGTGCTGTTTGTTTGGGGAAGGATCTAGTGAGTTCACTGGTGGTGGTGGATCAGTACAATGTGTAGTTTTGCTGCTCGGAGTAGTCCTCGACTGAAAGAGTGTGTTTGCGAGTCAGGAGATACACGTGAATAACAGACGTCCATTGCACATGATCAGTGGGACACTAACAGTTGTGAGGGGGTTGGCTGGCTTTTACATTTGGGTTGCTGTTCCCAAACTGGAGCCCCATTATTTGCCATCCTGGATCCTTGATTTGAGCATCCATGGTGTTAAGTGTTTATATAAAAAAAAAAAAAAAGAGAGAGAGAGAGAGAGAGAGAGAGAGAGATGGAAACTAACTACAACGATGAAGAGGAGGGAGATGATGCAAGGTTCTCACAGTGGCTTCCATTAGGAAGTAGTGTACTGCACCAAGGGCTGTATCTCTGGGAGGCAGCTGTACAGAAGTTCATTGAAGTTGGTGCCAAAATGGAGGGTATTTAAATGTGTAATTTAAAGTAATGAGTATTCTGATCAAGTCTACGTTTTAGTGGATGAAAGCACTTAATCGTGTGGAGTTTGTGCAATAAAGAGTGATTTTTACATTCCGTCTGTTAGTTTCTCCCTGGTGGAGTCCGTGACTTTAAGCGTTTATTTTAATTTTTTGTTTTTTTATTTGTTGATTAAATGCTTTATCTGGTTTACATAAAGGCCTGCAACTCAGACACCCATCTGGCAGAAGTAAGCTCTAGCAAAAGAACAGTCTTCCAGGATCAATGTTGCAAGGTAGCTAGAGCAGCAGGTTCAAAAGGAGCCTGAGTTAACTTCTCCAAAATAAAATTAAGATCCCAGGGAGAAGCAACAGGCTTCTTGGGAGGTCTTATATTAAGGACACCTTTAAGAAATGGTCTCACTTCAAATCTAAAAGCTAAAGTAGGAGAAAAAGGCAGACAGATGGAGATAGCTGATAATTGGGCCTTAATATAAGAATAGGCCAAATCAGCATTGAGCAACTCACACAAATAAGATGGAACCAAACGAACATCCACTGTAAAAGGGTCTAGATTACGACAGAGACACCAAAACGAACTTCTCTTCCATTTGGATATGCAGGATTTCATAGTCGTAGGTTTCCTGGCCTGCTGCAGGACTTGAGGTGCCTGTGAACAATCCCAGAGAGGGAAGAAAAGGATGAAAAGGGATCCCTGGATTCAGAGACAACTGCTGAATCCACCAGAGAAGTTCCTGTCTGAGGCAAGGAAGAAGAGGAACTACAAATTATAGAGGAGGAGCATGTTGAAGCCACACTGAATTCAGAAACCACTGAAACTTTCTCATATGAAGTTTGGCCAGAGGGAGCATTGGAATGGTGGATTTCATGAAACCCAGAACTCCCAGAAACTCCCTGGCAGTAAGGAAGCCAAAAGAAGAAGAAGAGTGTGAAAGAATGAAATGAGAGTTAAGGCCTTTGGAGGGGGCAGGGATGCAAGCAGTGGCAAAGTCTAAATCCTGCAACCCAGAAAAACATGATCCTGAGATGGAGTCAGAGAAGACATTTTGAAATTACAGTGAAGAAGGCTCTGAAGAAGGGATTTGGCAAAATGAAGATTTTGCAATAGGGTCTGTGGAGAAAACACCTGAATCAACAAGTCTTCCAAGTAAGGAAATATCTGAAGTCTGCAAAAGGCAATTACAGGAGCAAGGCATTTGGTGAATACCTTTGGGGCAGTAGAAAGGCCAAAGGGCAAAGCAGAGAACTGCAAATGCCAGGAAGCAACAGAGAAATGCAAAAACTTTCTGAAAAGAGGATGGATCAAAATATGGAGATAAGCATCCATGAGATCCAGAGACACCATATAGGCCTTAGGGAGCAAGAGAGAAAACAGAATCTGAAGAGACAACATCCGAAAGGAGGGTACCTTTAGAAAAGTGTTTAGATGGGAGAGATCTAGAATAGGTCTCCAAGTGCCCTCTTTTCTGGGCACTAAAAACAGTCGGGAGTAGAACCCTTTCCCCCTTTGGGACACAGGCACCTCTTGAACAGTACTCTGAGACAAGAGATCTTGAAGAACATCTGGTAAAAATGCAAGATGTTCCTGAGGAGGTTGATGAATGCCCATAAAAGGAGGATGGGATTTCCACACCATGAAGTACCCTTGACAAATGATTGTCAGAACCCAGGAATCCTGACTGATCTGAAGGCAAACTGGAAAACAAACAGAAAGGTGAAGATAAAGAGGAATGTGGTTGGGAGGGGATGGATAGTCACACAGCACCTGGTTTGTTCAGAAAGGAAGGGTTCTGAGTCCCCAAAAATTGATTAGCCTTAGCAGGAGGTGTTCATTTGTCAATATTCTTACCTTTAGTAGAAGGACAGGACTGCCTACAAACAAAGGCAGGCTTAGCGGGGTATTTTCTCTGAAATTTAGACATAGGAGAAACAGACACATGTTTAAGTTCCCATAAAGCCTTACCTTTATCCTGAAGGGACTTATACAAACCAGCAGCAGCTTCCCCGATCAAATGTTTAGAATCCAGAGGACCATCCATCAACTTAGCTTTAATATCATCAGTTAGAAGTTGAAACCTAAGCCAAGAATACCTCTTCATAACTGAACCATATACAGCAGCCCTAGAGGAGGCATCTGCCGCATCATAACTATATTTAATAGAATGACAAAAGACTTGAGAGGAAGTCCCTAGCAAGGAAAGAACAGAAGTTTTACCATCAGTCTGGAAAATCAGAAATAAGTTGACAGGTCTGAGAAAGAAGAGCCAACACATACCTAAGCATATGGGCCTGATAATTAATAGCCCTAAAACCTAGGGTAGCAGAAGTGTAAACCTTTTTACCAGACCTGTCCCTAGTTCTGCTGTCCTTAGACAGTGTGCCCCCAAAGGAAATTTCCTCCAAAGGAACATCAGGGCTAATAGATTCCTCCTCCTCTTACCCATAGTCCAAAGGAGAAGGAATTTGAGAAGAATAAGTTAGGGATTCATCAGCAGAATACGACTCATCCTCAGAAGAATCCTGGTCCCTACGCCTTTTAAGAGGAGTAGAGGACCAAGGACATTCAGGAAATGAAACCCCATGAGGAGGCTTTAAGGAAAGTAAGGCAGAAAATAATCCCTGAGTAAAAGCCTGCCACTCACTTTGTGGATCCCTAGAAGCAGAAGAAACATGTTTAATTTTTTGTTTCTTTTTTAAGGGAATGTCCTGAGAAGGCTCAGATCCAGGATGACATTCAAGAACCACAGCAGGAATTTGTCTTGCCAAACTATAAACTGAGGAACTCTCCAAGGCCCCTCAAAAAAATCAACTGTGGTTCCCTCTGAACATCCTAGATGGACACCTGCAAAGCCCTTCAGATGTGCTGCCAGACAGATCCTCACCAACCTCCAACACGGTTCTGGCAGAGAAATCTGACAACACAGCCGGGTGAGCCTCTGGGTTTGTAATTAAGTTGGGAGAAACACCTGGCAGATGCTGGACAGTGAAAGATTCCAGTCATACATTTTTTACCTTCTTCTTTACTAATGGCTGACCCTCAGGGTGGGAGATTCGTTCCATAGTATCTTTAGCAAGTAGCTTAAGATGTTGATTCTCAGAATAAAAGGAATGGGGAGAAAGTCTACTGTGAAGGGTTTTTGGAACAAACGCCTGACAAACAGAACAAGACGTATGGTCATGAGAAGCACCTAAGCAGAAAAGACAATTATTGTGGTAGTCTCTAAGGGGAATCTGTCTCCCACACTGGAATTTACCCTTCCTAGATGACATTAACCTCAAGGAACACAAAAAAATGAGAAAAAAAAACAAAATCCCTGATGAGGCACTTACTTTGCAAAAACAGCAATCAGGCATAAGAAGTCACTGGAGAAAGAAAATGCATTCAGCTGGCAGAAGACAGACACAGGTAAACAGACCAATGATGCAAAAGATATGTTCAGACTGGTGGCAAAGAAGTTCTGTTTTTAGTAAGCCTGAACATCACCTTTATGCCCTATGTTATGCAATGAGCGTATGGTGATGTTCGGCATACCTTTTAAATTCAGAAGTCTTTGGAAGACTGGCAGGATGTTGGGATTCTGTGGCAGGGAATTCCATATCATTAAGAATACTACAGCAGTGAATATAAGGACATCATAAGTTATGTAACAAAAGCCAACTTACAGTAACAAATGCCAACTTACAGCCCCACAGTGACAGATCACAACAAAAATACCAAAAACCAAGGTCAGTCCTGAACCTTAGACTACCAAATATATATTCTCAGACTATCATCTTAGCTTTTCCAGCTAAACCAAAGAATCAAGCAATTTCCAAGGATCTATGGCTTAAGGAACTACAAGACAGCTGACTAGTCATTTCACCATCTTCCAGTTTTTATTTCACTGCACTCTTTCTCATTGTTTTATTCATTTCCCTAAAATAATAATTTCAGTGTCAGAATAGCACACTTCAGTAGTGTTGAGATAAAAATACCAGTTTATTAACCAGCTTCAATATCAGGGAAGGAATATGTTAAAACAATATGAAAAAGATATAATAATATGACAAACTTAGGTTGCAACCTGGTAGCTGCTGACAAAGATGAATGTGATGGAAAAAGGAAGCTAAATGTCTTTATTGAAAATCAGTTCATGCAGGTAATGGCTTAATTGAATTATTTATTGAAGGTATCTCTGTCTGACTTGAGCAAGTAGTTTCCATGAAGGAAATTTACACAATAAACTGACTCTGTTATGAAATGTAGATGTCAAAGCATCCATTTTCTAAGCTGCTTATGCTGGTGAACATCACATTGGCAACAATCTGAGCAGGATATCGTAGACTTATCTATCTTTAGCAGCAGTCTTTAGTTCATATTGTGGGATTCCTTGTCCTTGGTATGTACCTAACCAGGCATATCCAACAAATGGAGCATCCACAGAGGTTCCTCACTAAATGAATCCAGGGCTTAAGTAAAATGTCCTATGCAGACTACCTCAAGTCTCTATCCCTGTATTCTGTCTCCTACAGGCATAGCCAGCCTTAGGCATAGGCCAACTAGGCGGCCGCCTAGAATGCCGCTCTGGTAGGGGCACTTTTCCAGTATTTGTTTGGTGCAGGTAGACCAGGATGGGGGCACTGGGTGGTGTGGTGGGGGCACTGTGGTGCCCTTTTGCCTAGGGCACAAATTGACCTAAGGCCGCTATTGCCTACAGGCTGTTGAGGTGAGCTCTATGCCTGGTATACAAGGCATTGTCAGACCTCACGTTGATTGGACATCCTGCATATCAGCAAAACAAACTGCAACAGAATTATCCAGTCTAAAGACTTAAACCTTGCCTGTGATATGAATAGGACCTGCTGGAGACACAGGTATGTATCCCAGAGACTACCCCTCTCTGGAACATGCTCCCCATTCTTGTGAATCAGAGTTCCTCCCTAACACAATTCAAGTGTATCTTGGAAAATTGGATAGGGAACAGGAAATTCATCTCTGGCTTGACACCTATGTCTCTAATGGACACAGGCAACCTGTAAATGTTTAATCTCCCAGGCACCTGCATGTAAATGTTTCATCTTCCAAGCCCCTACTTAGACTTATCAAGGGTACCAGAACTTTTCAGAGATTTGGAATGCATGGCTAGGCTTAAAAAGGCCCTTGTGGTCATTAGCCTACCTATGAAACTATTCCTAAGCCAACCAAAAAATGCAATATTTCTAACAACTCCTAGATCTGTTCAGAGACCTCAACTCAGTGGGTCCTGACTGGGATACTCTCCAAGGAGGCAACCATATGGTATACTAAGATACCCAAAGCATCTTAACTGTCTGAAGTTGCTGTACTGCAGCTTATCTTCAGATAGCCAGACTGTTTACAGTGTCATGGAGAGTGAGCCCCACTACACTGTGATACAACTTAATTTGTGCAGCTTGTATGCAAGATCTCATCCTTTTCAGTGCTACCCATTCCTCATGATCCTTGATAAAGATATGAGCATGAAATGACAGGGAAATTGAGAGTGACTCCTATGACTCACCTACAAGTTCGTCAGTTACTACAATCCAGGTATATTACCTGCAGTGCTTCCACTGTTCCATTTATCTGCTGATTGATATTTTAATCCTCTCAACGTTCACTTATGAATAAGGCCACAAGATAACTAAAGTCCACATCATGAGGAAGCTGCTCTTCCCTACAGCTATTCAAATCAAAACTCACAATAAACTCAGTGAGGAGTTCAGTGAGTTGGAAATGTGGGTTCATAGGTTGTTACTAAGCTCTTGATCTGGAAGATCTTTTGAAATGTAGCTAGACCAATTCTTACTACATGATTTCTCTTTCCATATGATACTGTTAGGGGGAGACTGACAGCTGCGGTAGGCTTAGCTATATGAGTTATATCCTGCCATGGATATAACAGCCAGCCAGCTTTCAAAGCTCCAGTGAACCTTCCACATTCCTAAACCATCAGGCAGCTTGAGTTGAACTGATTAAAACACAAGTCTTGGAGCAAAACTTTCCTGCCAGCAGAGAAAGAGAGGCTGATCCCTGAAAGGACAATGCTAGGAACTACAAAAAAAAGAAATGTCCACACTCTGCCATAAAAGTGCACCAAAAAACAAGGAGGATGGAGGCAAGGAGCTGATACTGCATTTGAACATCTACTATTATGGTAAGTTCAACTTATACAACTATACTATGTTTATCATACTGATCACTGCTGCAGCAGCCTTAGCTATATGGGTAGATTAAGTCAGCTAACTACATCTGGGAGGTGGTAGGAGAAGAGCCCAGAAACCCATACAGAATGGTCCTAGCACAGCTTTAACTGGATGTAGAGACTCAAGCTTATATTGCTTTGTTAGAGTATATAGGGAGGACCAATTTACAGCATCTAGAATACCTATAGAGTCCAACTCTCTCCAAAAAGATGTAGATGAAGCCAAATCCCTGGTAGAATGGTGCTTGACTCTGCCAGGAATAGTTTTGTTATGGTAAGCATAATAAACAGTAATAGCCTTAGACAACCATTTGAAAATAGCCTGTTTTGACACAGGTTGTCCCTTTTTCATACCTTCAAAAGAAATGAACAACTGATCTGAGGACTGGAAAATATTTAGTTCTGTCAAGATAATATGCAAGTTGTCTGTGGACATCCAAGGTATGGAGTATCCTTTCTCCCTGATTTTTAGGTTCAGTAAAGAAAAAAGGGAGATAATTTAGCTTAAAAAAGTCAGATACCACTTTATGAATAAAAGAAGGATTAGGTTTAAAAGAAACTCTGTTCTGAGGAAAATGAGACTGACTCACCATAACAGCTAACAACTCAGACACCCTTCTGGCAGAGGTCAGAACAATCAGTAAAACTGTTTCCTATGTTATAAACCTCAAGCCAGATTAGCTTGTTCAAATGGGGCAAGTGTTATCTTCTCTAACACAAAATTAAGATCCCAAGGAGGGGCCACAGGTTTTCTTTGGGGCCTCTTATGCAAAAATCCATTCAACATCATTTTGATATTAGACTGCATTGAAAGAGGAGGAACCATTGGCAGACATACTGAAATGGTTGATAAATGAACCTTGATAGAAGAATAAGAAAGCCAAGTAACTCACCCAAATATTGTATAAAAAGAGAATAACTAGCCTTGAATGGGTGCTGCTTATGTAGTTGGCATCAACTAAAAAACCCTTCCCATTTACTAATATATGATTTTCTACTAGCAGGCTTTCTTGCCTCCATTACCACCTGCTGCATGTCCACAGTACACAGGTGCCTAAAAGAAATGAAGACTCTATCACCCTGGCAGCCAGCTGAAGATGATTGATGTTACCTGAGACACCTTCCTTTTCTTACTTTGAACAAGTTTATACTGCTTTATTACCTGTTTTTTGCATTGTACATTATCTGCACTTAAAGTTACATTTGGTCGAAAGTTTGTTGTTAAATTTAACTGTTGAGGCTACCCACCAAAGTGAGCTAGCCTGTGTAAGTGATTTATTACTGTTTTTCTGCATTTCTGTGTACTTTCTAACTTAAAAAACAAAAAAAAAACAAAAAAAAATCCTTGTTTTCCCGCCTTTCTCGACTAGTTTAGACCAGTATACAGGCTTTGCTGTATTCTGGACTGTGGTGTAGTTCCTGTGTTGTCCATTGCCTTACTTGGATAGAAGGAAGTTTCTTTGCTCACCAGTGGGAGTGGGGAGCCTTGAGCAGCCTATCTGTCCCTGAAGGAGTGACCTCAGCACAAGAGCTTGTAGTAATTGGTCGTTTTGGACCATTTCCAGCTCTTTTAAAGTTCCCTGTTTAAAATCCGCGTTTGTGCGGCTTTGCGCGATTGTGCGCATAGCGCAGCACCGGTTAAACAGGCTTAAACTATTCTTGGCTCCGCCAAGTCTGCACTTCAATTTTTCCCTTAAGAAAGCTCTACTTTCAAAAAAATCAGTCTATTCGCTTTATCATAAGCCTAGCACTCGCTTCTAAAACCTTTCTTTTAAGGGAAGCACCCTTAAACTAACGTAAGCACTACATCCACCTACAACCCGTGCTAATACCCACTTCCCTTCAAAGTCCTCTCTCTGACCCAGTTACACATCACCCCCTTATACTATTCTGGCATGTTGAGTGGTATATTACTGATGTTCTCTCCAGTTCAGCTGGTTAATCTGGGAATCCTGAGACAATGTTACAATTGTCTCATGTACACAGACAACCCTCTCCTCCTCCCAACAAACACAAACACATGTGAGAGATGCAACTATATAGCCAAACTGGAGGCTGAACTCTCTCAACACAGGACTAGTAAGACCAGACAGGAGGAGAAGGTAACCACACACACAACAAACCCAGTCTCACATAAACCAACCACAACTGCAAACCAAACACATAGTAACCCAAAGACATACTCGGAGGCTCTAATAAAAAACTTACCGAAACAACAGAGGCTCCCAAAGCAGACATCCAAGAAAACACCACCTCAAAACTCTGCACAAGCAACACATAGTACACAAAGTCAGTGTGCCAAACAATCACAGCCCTTAAGGCGAAACACCATGCTTGATACACTAGTAATAGGTGACTCTATAGTCAGACACACTGACGTCCCACTTACCAGGCTGAGCAAAGAGAGGGTAATGGTGAGCTGCCTGTTGGTAGCTAGGATCTGCCACATAACACAAGCACTCAGGTCACTCCAAAGCAAGTACAAATATGACTCGGTCATTGTCCATGCCGGTGTGAATGACCTGAGATGTACCTCCCTGGACTACATGAAAAGAGACATAGAGGAGCTCTCTGATTATGTAGCCCAGGCCGGTATGACCCTGATCCTGAGCAGCATCTTGCCCTCACCAAGAATGATGCCACAATACAAAGACAAGATGATCAGTTTTAATAATTGGCTCAATTACTGGTGTCATTCTAGGGGGATCCAATGTCTGTCTGCTTGGGATGACATGCTGGACAAGCCACACTGCTTCGCAAGGGACAGCTTGCACCTGTCACCACTGGGCTTCCGGATATTAGCTAAGGCTCTTGCCACCCCCATAGTGCCTTTTTTAGGCAAGGCTCAAAAGACAAATCCACCACCTTAGAAAACAATAAAGGAAAAAATCTAAGGGTAATGCTGCTCAACGCCAGAAGTCTAAATCTCAAGATGCAGGCTCTCAAAGCACTCCTCAGTATGGAGAGCATCGATGTGTGTGCAGTAACTGAAACCTGGTTCAAGGCTCCTGAGAGCACCCCAGCCCTACCAGGTTATACCTCGTATCATGCATTTCGGCCCCAAAACCTAGGCCAAACCACAAAAGGAGGGGGAGTGTTCATATTCATTAAAGACACCCACACCTCCAGGTTAGTGGCAATGCACGAAGCATTGGAGACCATCCACGTGCAACTAACCATAAGCAAAACTGCTATACAACTTGTAGCATGCTACAGACCACCCTCGCAATCTCAGGAACTCCATTCAGCCTTCCTGAAGACACTGGAGGATATGAATGTCTCACCAAATACCATCGTATTGGGAGACTTCAACTACCCAAACATAGACTGGGTGCATTACTCAAGCCCCAGCACCCTAGCCCAAAGGTTCCTGTTATTCATCAACTCAAATGCGATGGAACAACTAGTCACCTCCCCCACAAGGGGAAATAATATGCTTGACCTGATCATCACAAACATGGGGACAAAATGCTCAACACCGGAAGTATACCCCTCATTAGTGAGATCAGACCATAAACTAATAACCCTAGATATTCATATCCCACCTCCACCTCCAGCACAAAAGACCACAGTGAGAAACTTCTCAAAAGCTGACTTTACACTCCTTAGGATTGAAATGGTATCCTTCAAGCCTCCTGAGCCAGTGGAAACCACATCCTACACTGCTGAATCCTTCACAAATGCTTTCTACGGGCATCTCCAAGAATGCATGGATCATGCAATCCCAAATAAAACCAAGACCCTTTCCACCAAAGGCAGGCATCCTATCTGGTGTACCCCAGCCATAAACAAACTTTATAACAAGAGAAGGAAGCTACTGCAAGACAGAGCAAAATCCCATAAAGGGAAGGCATTCCTGATCAGCACTAGCAAAAAACTACGTTCGCTAATAAAATCATCAAAGGACAATTTTGAGAGTAAAATCACTAAGGACACTAAAGATAATCACAAGTTCAGTTATGTTAGAAATCTGGGCGGAAACCCTCAGATATGCGCAGAGTTAGTTCATAATGGCAAAAAATACACTGAACCCGCAGATATTGCCAACATACTGGCAGACAGGTTCAGTGCAAATTTCTCCCCTCCCTCTCCCCCAAAAGACAAAATAAATATCTCAGCTGAATGTAACCTCCCTGAAATCTCAGATGTCCAGGTGAGAGCTGCCCTCAGCAAAGCTGAAAATATAGCATTCATGGGACCTGACGGTGTCCCGGGTTGCATGCTACGTGAACTCCTAAAGGAGCTAAACCCACACATAAGAATGCTGTTTAATCTTAGCCTTGCTACAGGATACATCCCTGAACACTGGCGTACAGCTACAGTGGTCCCACTCCTCAAAGGTGGCACCTCTACAGACCCTGGAAACTACCGCCCCATAAGCTTGACCAGCCTGGTCTGCAAAGCTATGGAAAGGATCATTATGGAACTCATAAACAAAGACATCGGGGACCTGCAGACGATTGACCCTACCCAGTTAGGCTTTGTAAAAGGCAGATCCTGTCTTTTAAACCTGGTGGACTTTTTTGAAACAGTCACTAGAGCCATCGATGAATGCAAAGCAGTTCATACAGCCTACCTGGATCTGGCAAAAGCCTTCGACACAATACCTCACTCAGGCATCATCAACAAGCTCAACAGCTTAAATGTAAACCCATTTGTCACAAGATGGGTTGCAAACTGGCTAAAGGACAGAACCCACAAAGTCAGAATAGCTGGAGCTATGTCAGACTCTAAGCCAGTCACAAGTAGAGTCCCACAGGGCTGTCTTGGGACCCCTCTTGTTTGGCATTTATTTCTCAGATGTGCAGGCAAACATAGGGGGGTTGTGGCTGACAAAGTTCGCAGACGACTGCAAACTAGGCACCATAGTCGACACACCAGCTGACACATGCATCCTCCAGAAGGGCCTCACAGAAACAGATGACTGGTGCCAGAGTCATGGCCTTAAACTAAATGCCAAAAAATGTATAGTCATCCCCTTTGGAAAAAACAAAGTACCCACAAATTACCACATAGGTGGTAATCCATTAAGTGCGTAAAAAGTAATCAGAGACCTGGGGACCCAAGTTGACAGTGACCTCTCATTTGACACCCACGTCGCCAAAGTGGTTAGAAAGACCTTCTACCTTGCCCACTTTATCATGAAGGGATTCACATCCAGATCAAAGGATGTCATTGTACCCTTATATTCCTCCCTTATCAGGCCTATGATTGAGTACAATGCCCCATTTGGTATGTACCTCACCCGGCACCTGCAGCAGCTGGAGAGACCCCAAAAGTACCTTACCAAGAGGATCAAGGGTCTCCAGCATATGTCATATGCTGCCATACTGAAAAAGCTCCAGCTCTATTCAGTATCATACCGCCTGCTCAGAGGTGATCTGTGCCTTACATACAAGGCCATGTCCAATTCAGAATTAATGGAAATGCTCCACCTCAAAAAATCCAAATCCATCAGAGCCACAAGAGCTAAAGATCTAAACCTCAGCACAAATATGAATAGGACATGCTGGAGGGATAGATTCATAACCCAGAGGCTTCCCGCACTCTGGAACAGGATATCTGTCCATGTTAGGCAGAGCCCCTCACTGACTCTCTTCAAGAGAAGTCTGGACGAATGGATGGGTGACCGTAGGTTTACCCCGGGGGTCATCTCTGTGTCATTGCTAGATAGAGGCACAGTAAACTAAATTTAATTTAAATTGTACACTTTTGTATCATTACATGGGGTGGCAAAAGCCACATACACTTTGGCTAGGCTTATAAATGCCCTAGGGCAGATAGCCTAGTACTATACTATGAAACTATGAAACTAAACGTGCATCAATCACCCATGTTCTTGTGTGAGTAGATCCAGTCTGTGAGGAAGCTTGTGGTATGGTGGTATTGGAATGATATGATGTTATGCTGCAGTTAAGTCAAAAGATCCTCTAGAAATGCAGCTTCCTTAAATCTATATAAATACTTCCTATCTCTTAAATATTTTTCGGTATGCACGTTGAAGGTTGTTAATGTTTCCACATGCCTAATTTTTCAGGGAATTTATTTTATAATTTGGTTATTGTTTGTAGTAAAAAAATACAGTCAATCATTTTGCTATATTTGCTGTTGGTTTAAATGCCTGTCTCTGTTCTTGAGATATTGTGTACCTAAAGATAAGACAATCTCAGTTGTTAAAGTCGTCTTACCCACATCCCTAATGGATAGACACAGATCGCCTCTCAAACTTCAATAGGCTATGCTATGCAAGTTTAATTTCTTCATTCTCTGATAGTAAAGCAAATTTTTACAGCAACTTATCTTTTTTGTAAACCACAATTCTATACTTTCTTGGAGACCCACTTCTGTCATGAACAGGTTACTACAGAAAAGTTGTACTTGATTACATGACTAACCACTGACTTTAAAAGAACAGTCATTGTGTCTTTATCCTTTGTCGTTATTGTGTTTAATGTTAAACTAGGTTTCGCCATTGCCTTATGTCTAATATCCATTACATGATTTTTAAATTAAGATCACAAAAATATTCACAAAATAAATGAAAGTCACTGGCTGCTTCCTTAGAAAAGTTATTACAAATCATTTACTACAAATAAAACTGTAATACAATTTGCAAGGAAGGAGCCAATGACTTTGGTTTTGCAGATATTTTTGTGATTTTAGATTTTATTTTTGCATCTGGCTGCTTTTGTTTAGTTATTTTTAAATGTAGTAATTTCCCAATAGTGTTACTTAGATCTTTTACGTATTCACATAAGGATATAGGTAATTTACATATTCTTGGCCAAGCCCACTTCAGATTCCTTAAGGGCAGGTCCTGCCTACTCAATCTGTTCAACTTCTTTGAAAAAGTCACTCAAACAGTGGATGAGGCAGATCTGTGTACACTGTAAACTAGACTTCCCAAACACATTTAATACCATCTTTAATACTTTGGTATAATACATAAACTCTCCCAACTAAATGTTAACACCTAGGTATCTTGTTGAACAGCAAATTAGCTCACAAATAGAACTCAGGAAGTAAGGGTGGGTGAGTCTGCCTCCTCCAAAAGATGTGCCACTAGCAGAGTACTCTTGGGTTCAGTCCTTGGGCCACTCCTTTTTGGCATTTTCTGAAGTCATAGGTAAAGTTTGTGGTTTGTGGCTGACCGATTTTGCAGATGATTATAAACTTGGTGCTATCATAAATACCCAGAAGATACCAAATTCCTACAGGAAGGTTGATCCAAAACTAATAATCTGTATCAAAACCATGGCCTAAAACCAAATGTTAGGAAGACTATAATTGCATCCTTAACAAGCACGACTGTACTTGTAACTATCACACTGACAACAATACCCTAAAAACTGACCCTGAAGATAGGGCTCTGGGAATCTATGTCAACAATAAATGTCCTTTGATCACCACATAGCCACTATTACACAGAAGTCCCTTTTCATCTCACAGCCTATATTTAAAGGTATGGTATTCAGGTCCAGGGACATTATCATTCCACTGTACCTGATACTTATGCCAGTCATTGAATATAATTCCCCTTTTAGTATATGCCTGTCCAAACACTTGTCACAACTCAAAATGAGCAGAATGCATCTTTTCTAAAAAAAATCAAGGGTCTAAATCATAAAAAAAAACTACACAGACTATCGAAAAGCCTTATCTCTCTCTCATCTGTGTCAGACAGACTACTGAGAGGTGACTTTTACTTCACCTATAGAGCCTAAACAGACCCTATTTTAACAGACATATTACATATTTGCAAGTCCACTTGTGTTATAAACACCCACTCAAGAGTCCTCAATCTCTTTTGCAAAATTAAATAGGTGTCACAGAGAATGCTCTGTTCAGATGTAATTTGGACAAATGGATGGTTAAGATGTGAAGCAAAATCAGAGACATGTATATGTTTAGTAAAGTAAACTACTGTCAGCTTCTGAAAACACACCACTGATCAAGGATAGTAAGGTCCCAAATCTGGAAGAGATTTCAACTCTTGCTCTTGTTGACTAATATGTTTGGTATAATAAATCTTTTGCATTACTGTAAGTTGTATGAAGGATATGAAGTTTAAAACTCAAATGTCTGAAATCCACAGCACTCCGCCTGAGAATGACACATTTTACATGGAACACATAGCTCTAAGCCTTACGTCTAGAAAATGTGGAATACCATACCTCCACCATACTAATTACTTCAACTAGGAATCTCACAGCATGGTTAAAGATATGCTAATGCTAATTAAAGGTTATATTGATGAATTAATACAATTTACTGCTTGCCATGGATTTTACTTAAAAGTTCTAAAAGTGCAAAGAAAACTCTGTAACTGGTTTATGTAATTACTCTGGGCATGAGGAATCCCTTTGATCAGTTGATCATTCACATTGTTATGTCTTACTTGGGGAATCATTGCATTTAAAATGAAAAATCTCCTAAAGTGGGCAAATAAGAAACTACCCTAAGATGTGATATGCAGAGTTGATGGGGGTTGGTGCACCTAAGCCATCAGCTATTTCCTTTCACATCATCCTGTCATTACAAGATGTATACAGGATCTGTACTTTCAGTTTGATTCACAGCAACCTGCTCAAAAGTTAATCAGTTCTTAAGAAAATTTGGAACAGTTGTTTCATTAATCTATTCCAAAATATTTGTTAATCTATCCCATCAATCACTCTCCTTGTGTAAAGAAATAAGGCAAACAACAACATGGTGAAATAAATAAAATTAACAGAAACAGGAAACTTGTAGAAACAGACAATGGCAGTTCCAGCAGTAAGGATCAACTCATCAAGACAATACCTGTACACTCACTGCTTTTAGTGCTGCATTCTAGGTCCCTTACAGCTTGGCAACTTAAACCCAGCTACCATATAATTTCAGTAGACCAGTTAAGTCTGTAATATTTATTTTATGAAGACCATACAAAAACATGAAGCAAAAATCAGGACATTCTGGACAGTAGAGAGGTATGTACCTAAGGTCAGAAAACAACCTTCTCAAAGAATTAGCAGCTAGAAAGTTATATAAAGGTTGCCAAAATAAGATATATAAGTGCAATACATATAAATTTCGACATGAACTGCCAAAGAAGTTTGGATGTCAGAATCTCACTTCGGACTTTTGACAATCATGTCACATTAATATTTAACATGAAGCATCTGTGACATTTGCTGCTGCTTTATCATTTCTCATGTAAGAAAGAGAATTGTGTTGCCTGAAAGCGCTTTCCCGTAGATGAACAATAAAACACTGAGTATCCATTATTATTGTTATTTACTTTTTTTATCCAGTGATAAAAGCAACCACATTTGCTTTCTTCTCCTATTAATTTGACTGTGTTGCCATTTAGAAAATCAGCTGTCCCAAGCTTGTTGATGTCACTGGATGTTATCTGAGTTGTTATTAGAAGTAAGAATACAGATCTGCTTATTTTACATCCAATAATTAAGAACACAAAAAATACTGATGCCTTTTTGTTTAGAAGAGCATGCATGTATTTGTATAGGGAGGGAGGGTCTATATAGGAATAATATGGAGCATGCAGTTTTAGGAGTGCAGCTGGTAAGCTTTATGCGTGCTATCAAGTTTTAGTAAGTAGCAAGATACTGTATCACTCTTATGAGATCTGCTCTTTTATTTGTCTTAGGTGTCTAGTTATAATAACTGCAATAAAACAGTCACATTTCAACAATAAAGTACTGTGCTTATAAAAATATGATTACTTATCTTAGATTTCCAAGAGAGTCACTGAACTGAAAGAGAATCCTGTTTCCATAATTACTGATTAACCATATGCAGAGAGATAACAAACCTGCTGCTGTAAATAAAGAGAAGAACAGAACCCCTTGCAAGTGATCTGAAGTATGGATTCTGTAGTAAGTTATGAATAGCTAGTTAGCACTTCACACTAAAGAAATGTCTTGTCAGGACTAACAGTGTTAAACAAACAAAAATGAAAAAAAGAGAAAAGAAAAACAGTGAACAGTAAGGTGACATAGGTTCATACTAGGCTAACTGCCCGTGCGAGCCATTTTAGGCCTAGCCAATCATCCCCTGTGAGATTTAAACCCTGGTGGTGCTGCAGTAGTGTTGTCGCCTCACAGTAAGACATTGTCCCATTCGATTCTCAGCTAGAGCGTCTTCTGTGTGAAGATATGCGTGAATGGGCGTACCTTCGTTGAAGGTTGTGCGTCAGAGCTGGCAACTCGGCACATAAAAATCTGCTGACAATAATTAGCACACCGGAGTTCTGCTGTGGCAACCCCTAACTGGGAAAAGCCGAAAGACACAACAACTTTGTGTTTGTAAGGCAAACACCTTAACCATTAGGCCACCTTCCCAAACCTTCACCAGCAAATACAGAATATAGAAATTCTTTAAAAGGTTGAAAAGCATATTTAAAGCTACAAAAAAAAAAAAAAAAAAACAAAAAAAAACAAAACAAAATTCATCTCCTCTCTGTGCCACCCAGTGTCTTGATGTTAACAACAATCTACCAATTGCAACAGCAGCTGTACCAGCAAAAAGTGAGGGAAAACAGCATCAGAGAACCAGGAAGTTGATTTGATTTATTGTTGCTTTTCCCCACCATCAGGACAATGTTAATTTATTTGCTTTTATTTATTTTTTATTTTATTTTACATTTGTTAACTGGGATGGACCGACTTGATGAGGTCCATTTACAGCGGAGGCCCAGAGAGAAAAGCTCCAGTTAATTAATACAAAAAATACAAAAAATAATGACATTATACGTAATGTAAAGCAGTATTTTGTGAAAAATAACAGTAAAAAAAGTTCTCATCGGCAATAATTACATATGTACATTTTGTTAGTTGTGAAAAATATGGACAGAGATCACAACAAAATTACCGTATGTCAAGGGATACCATTTGTTACAACCATGCTTACTGAGGGCCTGAAATAGGAAAGAAAAGGGAAGGATGGAGGTAGCATATTTTAGGATTATGTAACACATGGACAGAGCCAAGAGCTTAAAAGATGAGCCTTAAGGGAGTTTTGAATTGTGTGGTATTTGATGCAGAAGTCACGGGGGGGGGGGTATTCCAACTTTTTGCTATACTGTGTGAAAATAGAGCTTTATCTGCTGTGTTGTTGGCTGAGAAGATGAGTGATTTGTTAGTACAGTGGAGTGGATGATTTGGTGTATAGTTAGTCAGTAACTGCCTTAGAGCTGGGGTTTTGTCAGGATGTTTTAGGTTGTTATATGCTATGACTAGTTGGTGATAGGTTAATAAGTGTGGGAGTTCAAGCCACTGAAGTTGCCTGAGAGGTATACAATGATGGGTTCTAAAGGGGGAATTTTTAGCAAACTTGGCGATTTTGTTATAACAAAACTCAAGTTTGTCTAGGACAGATTTTCTAGCATAACTCAAAATTGGTGCTGCATACATTAGTGTAGAAAGAAGGTGGGTTTTCGCTAGGGTGACCTGAGCCTGATCTGATAAAAAGTTTTTATGTCTGTATAGGAAACCCATGTTTTTGTGTACCTTTTTAATAGTTTGAGAGATATGGATGCCAAAGTGGAAGTTGTTATCTATTTTGACGCCAAGGAGCTTGGTGTGGAGAGAGGGTGAAATGACAGTTCCATTGTTGGATGAGATAGAGAAGGGGTAGTGGAGAGGTTTTTGATTTGTTTGGGGTAAATAGAAGTAATTTAGTTTTGTTGGGATTTAAGATAAGTTGAATATTAGTGATCCACCTTTCTACTGAGGCAAAAGATTATTGGGCGAGGTGCAGTAGAGTGGTAAGAGATGGGGCTGAGCAGATTAGGGTGGAATCGTCTGCATACTGCATGAGTGAAGCCTGCAGGGTAGAGGTATGCAGATTATTGGTGAAGATAGAAAAGAGAAGTGGACCCAATATGGAACCTTGAGGTACACCAATGGTGGTTGGTAGTAAAGGTGATAAAACTCCTTGCCACTGGACAGCTTGTTGTCTGTCTGATAGATAGTTTTTAAACCATGAAATAGTGTTAGGGGCAAAGGATAAAGAGGTTAGATTATCTATTAGTATGGAGTGAGAAACCATGTCAAATGCTTTAGAGAAGTCCAGGAATTTAGTGGATACAAATCTGTTGTTATTTCTATGTTGGTTAAACAGGTTTGTGAAAGAGAGAAGGGTGGTGGTTGTGCTGTGGTATGGGCGGAAGACATGTTGTGTAGAGGATAGGAGATTGTTTGAATATTGTATTTTATTGTACAGTTTGTTTACCGGGATAGCCCATTGGGCGAAGAAGAGCCTGTTTCCAATGGAGGCCTGGGGAGAAAAGCTCCATGAACAACAATATAATATGAAGACAATGCATTTGCATTTATGTAATACTATTGAAGAACGATGGTATTACACAACATGACAAAAAAACCACAATTGCAGTGAAAATACAGTCAAAAAGCAAAAGGTAAAATTACACACACACACATAAATAAGTCAATTAAAATAAGAAAAATCAATTGGTACACATTCCTGTTAGATTTGTTACAATGTGAAATAACACAGAGTTGACATTACAGTTTTACATGAAATCTTAGCAGAGTTAAAGTAGGATAGGGGGATAAGAGGTGTCAATTGTTGAATCTAAGAAGGGTAGGACAATTAAAAACACACACAAAAAAAAACAAAACATTAGTTATCACCCTCCAACAGATAGGTGTGAAACAACAGTAAGTGTAAAACTGCCTGATGAGCTGCAAATTGCTTTGTAGTCTCAATCAAGGAAATTTCATGCAGTACATCATCTACCGGCATTTTTGTTTTTTTTTTAGTTTGTTTTTCTAACTGAGCTGCTTTTGATCCTCTGGGTCCTAGTGCTGGTCGGTTGCCTGCTACCCCCTTCACAAAACTGTACTGACGTACGTTTCCAGACATATTTGCCTTCACAGCCAGAACTTAGCCAAAAATCAAAACAAGATTAAAGCACAGCCTGGAGGAACACCAGCTGTAATTTTCCTCCAAGATTGCCTTAACACCTTTTATTACCACTGGCTATGCCCTGGCAGTTAAGCAGTTCTGAATCTATTTAATAATGTAATGATTTACCTTGAAATTGTATAGCTTGTCCAATATGTGCCAATAATTCATTATTTCACAAGCCTTTGGCACATCTAAAATATACAACAGTACAGCCTTTACATTCCTCTGTTAGACTAGATGACCTATTAGAAAATTTTGCTTGAGATGACAAAGCTGAGCTTCCAGTTATAAACACATGCTGAGTTTCATCAACATGCGATCCCTATTTGTTACTAATAATTAGCTGTAATAGTATGTAATGTTCAGACACTTGCCTGTTATTGAAGCTAGACTAATAGGATGATAACTAATAGTATTGTGTCTGCCATTATCCTTATAAATATGTAGCACAAAGGACTTAGTCCATTCTTCAGGTATAATATTTGTGTGAGTTACTTGGCTTATTAAAGAGGAAACTAGGGCATCCAAAATATTATTAATTAGTAGTCCAGATATGCTATCAGGGCTCTTAAAGGAGGTCTTTTTAAAATTTATTTTGGACTCTGTAACATCCTCTCCCTGAACACAAGGATACCTTCCTAATTCTCATTGGAGGATATTTTTGGTTAATGTTTGGTGAGACTTTCCAGTATATGAGAAGTGGCTATTAAGCATATCAACAGTCACAGAAGGAGCCTCAATTGGAGTATCATTTATGACAATATGCTCTAAGTTATCTGCAGCTTTTTCTGAGAATTAATATACTTGAAGAAGCCCTTGATGTTATCTTGTACAAAAGCCAATTTTCATTCAAAATTCTCCTTTTTCTCAAATAATGCTTTCTTGAGTTCTATTGCAATACTTTTTAGTTTATTCTTACAGTATCTGTTCTGATACTGCTCATGAAATTTATATGTACTTTTCCTCTTTTTACACAACTTTGCCATTTTGTAATCCCACCATGTTGTCTTAGTTGTTTCATACTTGAATTTAATCTTTGTAATTCTATACCCTACACGTTATGTCAATATTCTCCAACTCTATAAAGTTTATTTAGCTCAGTCTCTCCTTCCCAGGAAAAAGTCTCTCAACCACTTACCAATTCTGTAGTATTAAGTTAACTCGTGTCATAGTATTTATTTATTGATTGATTAATTCATGTATTTATATGTATAATTTTTTGACTGAGTTAGTCCTCTAGGCTAGTTGGCTCTTTTGAGGGACTCATATCATAGTGTTTATTTATTTATTTATTTATCCTTTTTTAACAGAGTTAGTCCTTCTAGGCTAGCAACCTCTTTTCAGGGATACCCAAGGTGGTATTTCTACTACTAGGTGAGACCTGTGCAGGGCATTTGAGAAATTCTCATACTTTTCAGAGCTGCTAGATGGTGCTAAGGGGTTTCTACAGCAACAAGGAAAAGGTCTAAGAGAAGCAGCAGCATGGAGGAGGAGATAAAAGCTACAGATAGTTTGGAGGTGAAAGTGAGAATCTGGAGAACATTTTGTTCAATATTGAGTTTCAGAATGTAAATAAAGATTCCTTTGTTGTGAATGAAACAAACAAGCAGCCTTTACCTTTTTCAATAAAGAATGCAGTGTAAGTGAGTCTGTTAGTGTCATGCAGATAGCAGAACATCAGGAGGTCTTGATGATGCCATTCTTTTAAAAATAATCAAACAATATGATCCAAGTGACAATTCTGGTCTTTCAAGGAGTGAGATGGTGGATAACTTTTTTTGGAAGTGCTGTGATAATATGGAGAAGGAACAAGGTCATGTGGCAGTAGGGAATGCAATAGTTAAAACATATACAGCAGTGACAGAAAAAAAGAGGAAAGCAACAACAAACTTAGAAGGAGACTGGTTTTGTGGCAGCAGATAATGCAGAAATTAAAGCATATGCAGCAGTTACAACAAGCAAAAGGGAGAGAGAGAGAGCAGCAACAAACTATAAGTCAGATAGATTAAAAAAAGAGAGGACCAACTGTGAGAATAAGAACAAAAATTACATTGTAATAGACAGACATTATGAATGAGACAATTCAATAACTGGCCTGGGTTTTAAAGCTCAAGAAATTCAGTCTTTTATACATACAGGGATAGAGACCTTTTGTGAAGTAACATTTGAAATTGAGGGACTAATGATGAAATTTATGTAACTATGTTACAAAAAGAAGGAAGGACAGTTATCTGTGGAAGAACTATTTTTTTCTGGTAGTTGCATGTCCTCCCTGCGGTTGGGTGGGTGTTCGAAAGACATGCGTAAATGGGTGTGCCTTCACTGAAGGTTGAACATCGAGCTGGCACCTCGGCGTTCGTGAAAATCTACTGCCATTCATTAGCAGACCGGAGTTCCACTGTGGTGACCCCTAACCGGGAAAAGCCAAAAGACAACAGCTTAGATGCTAATAAAAGTTACTTTGCAGCTTAGAACTGATGAACTGGTAGAAGATGAAATTAAAAAATGCATGCGGAGTTTGTATGAAACTGTTGATAACACTGTGAATATTAGTGATGAGAGCAACTTATGGCAAGGGGGTGGAGGTTGTAAGTTATTTTAAAATGTGAGAAAAAAAAAAACAACGGTGAAATATTTGCTCAGTATTACTTTTGTTGCTGGTCATACAGGGATATTAAGATATGATGGCCAGCCTAAAAATGTTTCTTTTGTGGGGCCATTTAATTAATGACTGTGTAAAGATACAAGAAAACCAATGTGGGGAAAAGGGACATACAGCAAGAAGGTTTGTGTTTAAATGCAGGTTGTGTAGAAAAAAGGGGCATTTTAGATAGATAGTCAAGAGTAAACAGTAAATAATTATAAAGTCGGGTAATGGGAAGAAGGAATACATAAAGGAGGACAGAAAGAAGCTGGGGAGAGGGTGAACTAGGTAAAGAAGAAACTTTAGAAGAAGAACAAACGTGGGGAAAAAGAAAAAGAGCTTGCATGCAAGAAGAGAGGTCTAGAGAAGAGACTGACACTAATTATTTTAAGTTCTAGCCAGTGAAAAATCCAGTTCTAAGAATAAAGGATTATTTGTACATAAACCCTGGAAAAATATTCAGTGGGGAAAAGAGTAAAAAAAACACTTGTGAATTATTTCCCCTACACTTAAAAAGAAGGAAAAACAACAACTGTAGAGTACTTTCAGTAAATGTGTGCAGTATTATTAACATTGTAGGAAGGATTGGGATACTAGAATTGTGTTGTATATGTGACATACATGTTATTCTGTTAGAGGATGATAGATTACTGAAAACTGAAGCATGACAGACTGAAAAATTGTGTAGTGAAAGTATAATATGAATCTTAGGAAGTGGCTGTGTTGTATGAAAAAAAACACTGAGAATACTAGATGCACCATTGGTAAGGATGGTAAGATTAACTATTGTGATTGTGAGGTGGAGAGAACGTTTATAAAATTATAGCATTATATGCATTTATAACTAGCAAGGAAAGAGAGAATCTGGTTCATCAAATATTTGATTATGTGGTAGTCAACATGAAAATTAAAATTGCAGAGGACTTTAATTGATTTAAAGGAAAGACATACAAAGAAAGGGAAAAATGTAAAAACATACAGGAAGTGATAAAATGTGGTAAATTATCTGTGTGGAGCAAATGTTAATGGACTTATAGAAGGGGAAACTTGGATCTGAAATTGATTATTTTGTATTATTAAAGGGCTTGGGGGTAACAGATAGTGATAGAGTCGTGATGGGATTTTCAGACAATTTAGCAATATGGATGGAGGTGATGGAAGAAAGGGAGTGTATTACGTATGAAAGGGAATACTCTCTTCATTTCTTACATTATCCTGCCATTGAAGAAACACATGGTTTATGCTTCTTTTTAAATTCAATCCACCACATAAGACGTTATAGAATTAAACTGGTGAGTGGGAAGTATTGTATTTATTGAAGGATCATATAACCATGAAGTTTGTTTGTGTCTTTCGGCTTTTCCCGGTTAGGGGTCGCCACAGCGGAACTCCGGTCTGCTAATGATTGGCAGTTGATTTTTACGTACCGGCTTGCAAGGCCTGATGCACAACCTTCAACGAAGGTACGCCCATTCACGCATGTCTCCACGCAGAAGACGCTCTAGCTGAGAATCAAACTGCACAGCGTCTTACTGTGAGGCGACAACGCTACTGCAGCACCACCACCAAGATCATATAACCATGAGGTCTATAAAAAAACTAGTCTATGTGGTGGATTGAATTTAAAAAGAAGTATAAACCATGTGTTTTTTTCAATGGCAATATAATGTAAGAAATGAAGACAGTAAAGTATGGAAAAATGCATAGAAAATAATTAGAGAATTTAGAAAATAATACAAGATAATGTTATGATGTGGAGAAATAGTTCAAGTTCTTTTTGGAGATTTACCAACACACACAATATTGACAAGATTAATTATCTGGATATTACCATTTCCAAAGATATTCAAAAAGAGAAATATACCTATATCATTATCGTCAGGAAACACATTCAAATTCTCTGTTGCATTACAACTGTTGTCACCCTCAGTATCAAAAAAATAGTGAAAGGTCAGATCATTCATCTTTCAAGATTAGTATCTGAGGAGAAGACTTTTGTCATCAAATTGAATAAATTAGTCAAGAAATGTATGGACTAATAAAGAAGGTATTTGTAAACGTTTGAAGGAAGGGTTTGTTTATGAGGAATTATTTAGTGGGATATTAAAATGTATATGGATGAAAGATGAGAAGAATGAAAGAAAAAATGAAGAACAATTACATTAAATGACACAGATGATTGCATTTTTATGTATTTATCTATTATGAGCAAGACAATCTGTGCTCTTATTCCCTAGCAAACCAGGGTAGTTACGTTTTGCATAGAAGTATTGAGTCATGTTCTATATAAGATCATCACATCCTCTTTGGAAGTGGATACCTTTTTTTTCTTTTAAAATACCTTTTGATGCTAATTTTTAAGAAATCCACCTTGTACCAGAAAATTTGACACTATTAAAAGTTATACCCCATCTCAAACCTTTCATTCATTGCTACAATACTTGAGATAGGTATACCAGCACATATATATGTGCACTCATATCTTAAGGAACATAATAACTATAATCAGCTGTGGTCTATTTAGTCTGTTGATTACAATTAGATTAGTATAGTGTTCGACATTATTAAGGTATATAAATATTTTTTTAAAGTGTAAAATCAAAGGCATTATTCTACAGTAGCTTTTGAAATGGCTGATTATGAGATCTTCAAAAATGGCCGAGAAATTACTTTGGTATATTAAGAGTAGTCTTGGACTGATTGTCATTCAAAATGGGTTTTCAGGTATTACCTCCTCATCACATTCTCTGAGCTATGGAGTTCTACAGGGTTCCATATTAGGCACTTTTTATTGTGTCTCATACTTGTATGGGTTCTTATTATGAAGACAGGGTCACTTTATTAAGAGGAGAGGTCTGCATTACTACTGCTAGACTAAAAACAAACAGAATTACCTGTCTTTCCTTCAGAAGTTTTTGTCAGTCCTAACATCTGTTGCTGATGCTCATGGCAGAATTCTTAAATGGAGTTTTAAGAAATGAGTAAAACTCAGGAACATTGTAAATGGTTGCCATCAGTATACACACCATGTTAAAGGACTACAGCCTTTTTTCCATGATGCAAGGACAAAAGAATGAAAAAAAAAAGAATAGCTATATTGTGCAAATACTAACACGATCTTCTCATCACAGGTATATCACACACAGAATCTACAGTCTTCATTGACTTTAAACTCAATCATGAATCATCTTCAAAGTTCTTATTGTTACTTGTCTAGCCATATTTGGAATGAATCTACCCCATCTGAAAGAACTAACAATACTATACTCAACTTTTTCTCCAAACGGCTTTGCCTTCCAGGTCAGCTGGTAATTACAAGGGCAAAGCTGAAATCCTGTGAGATTTGATCCATTCCTTATGATGTCCTATATCTTTAGAATCTGCTACCATGGTAGTTTCAAAATGCTGAAGTGCTTCTTGGTTCATAGGTTCATAGAATGATACTAGGCTATTAGCCTGGAGGCCCTTATAAGCCTAGCCAACAATTTCACCAGTGTTCCCACAAAATCAGTACCTGCTTCCCCTGTCCAGCAGAGACACAGGTGGGATCCCAAGGGTATATTTTCTGTTTCCCATCCAGTTGTCCAAGTTCCTCTTAAAAAGGGCTAGTGAGGTACTCTGCTTGACATGGAGAGGAAGTTCATTCCATAGATGGCAGAGCTGCTGGGATACAAATCTATCCCACCAACAAGTTCTATTAATGTCACAGACCAGGTTGAGACTTTGCATATGGGTTGCACGAGTGGAGTTTGACTTACAGATATGCAGCAACTCCATCAAGGCTGAGTCTGAGATGGCCTTGTATGCCAGACACAGGTCACCTCTGAGCAGTTTGTGTGAGACTGAGTAGTAGGACAGGGCTTTTTGCCTATTTGTATAGAATATATGTTTGAGACCCTGGATTTTCCTGGTCAGGTACCTCTGTAGTGTCTCCAACTGCTGCATGTGCTTGGCAAGGTACATGCTGAAGGGGCCATTGTACTCATTAATAGGTCTGACAAGGGAGGAGTATAGGGATACTATGACCTCCTTGTTCCTGGCTGAAATACCCTTACTTATGAGGTGGGCCATGTAGAAAGCCTTTCATACAATGGAGGCAACATGGTGGTCAAAAGTCAGGTTGCTATCAATCTGGGTGCCCAAGTCCCTCATGACTGATTGCATGCTTAGTACATTGTTATTAATATAATAATTAGTGGGGATGCCATTTTCCCCAAAAGGAATAATGATTCATTTCTTGGCATTCAGTTTGAGGCCATGCTTTTGCCACCAGTCATTCGTTTGGTTAAGGCCCTCTTGGAGGATGTTCACATCACTAGGGGAATTTATGACAGTGCCCAGCTTGCAGTCATCTGCAAACTTAGTCAGCCACAGACCACTAGTTTTGGCTTGCACTTCAGAAAAGTATATCCCAAACAGCAGAGGATCCAAGACTGATCCTTGGGGGTACTCCGGTTGTTACAGGTCTACTACTAGAGGTGACTTCTCCTATTTTGACTGATTTTAAAGCATCCCTTATGGATAACTATTTAATAATGCATACATATTTAATCTTATGTTTTAATTGTATAATTTGTATTTTGACTCACTTGACACATTGAATTCAAAAGGAAGACAGCACAAGAGTGTAGTTAAAAAACAATTTAATACATTATAAATGCAAAGATAAACACATAAAGGTTCGGGAAAAGAGCACCCAAACCCCAAAATAATAAATCAGACCGGTTTTGGCTATATTAGCCTTCTTCAGTGACAAACCAACTATATTTACACACTCTCATAAGTAGGGAACCAATTAAAAAATGTGGATTCCCATTGGTCCATTAAAGATATTCATTTAATCCAGGTGGGAAAAGACCACCCAACTTGATTATCCACTTTTTTCTTTAGCATTAAGAATTGAATGCCAACCAGACTTTTTGTTTCTGTTGCCTATTATTTTATCAATAACAGCACAAGTAAAACCAGCTGCAAAACACGAACTCAAAAGAGAAAACTTGCAGAGAAAACCAGTTTAATAAAAAGCAGAGCTTTCGGGCGTAACCCTTCTTCAATACTAATACATTCAAACACTAAACTCTAGAAGCTTAAATACAGGTCTAAAATCACATGACCAGCAGCCAAATGAAATCATGTGACAGAAAACAAATTAAAAATTAAAGACATATACATATAAATATATTAAAAGATGTGTAGATACACAGTATAAAATATTTACTTTACAATATTACGTAGCTTAACTAACACAGGTTTTAAACTGACAGTGCTGTTTAAACCAGGATGAGTGTCAGCAGCTAATCTCAATATCCATTCAAATTCTTTGAGCTCAAGGCGGTTGTTGACATCACCACCTCTTTCATTTGGACATAGAGCATCAATCACTCTAAACTTAAATGTATGTGTTTCACCACAAGTTTTAATATGTTTACATAGTGCATTATTGTCACAATTTCTCCTAATTTCAGAATTATGGTCTATAACACGTTCCTTAAGCTTACATATTGTTTTTCCCACGTAAAATGAACTGCATGAGATGCAGGTAGCCAAATAAACCACAAAAGTGGTGTTACAAGTAGCTGTAATTTTAAAATTAAATACTTGTCCATTGGCAGGATGAGTGAAGATATCACTACCATTCCCTAAGATGTAAGCACAGGCAACACAGTTAAAACATGGAAAAGTACCAGTTTTAGCAGCCAATTGTGTATAACAGGGTCTATAAAAATCTTTATAACAGAGTAAACTTTTAATCGTCCTCATATTTTTATATGTAAAATGTGGCTTGGTGCCCAATATAGTTTTTAGTTCATCCAATGCCATCAGAATAGGCCAGTTCCTGTTAATAATTTGTCTAACGTAATATTGTAAAGTAAATATTTTATACTGTGTATCTACACATCTTTTAATATATTTATATGTATATGTCTTTAATTTTTAATTTGTTTTCTGTCACATGATTTCATTTGGCTGCTGGTCATGTGATTTTAGACCTGTATTTAAGCTTCTAGAGTTTAGTGTTTGAATGTATTAGTATTGAAGAAGGGTTACGCCCGAAAGCTCTGCTTTTTATTTTATCAATAACCATGAACCTGAAACAGACAGTACTATATTTTAATGTGTGTTTGTAAATGGCACTAGACTGTCTTTTATTTCTAATATTGCCAACATGTTCAGAAATCTGTAACCATAATGGTCTTGGTGTTTGCCCCACATAAAATGCAGAGCAAGAACATGCAGCAAGATAAACCACCCAATCAGAGCTGCAGTTTGCTAAAAAGTAATATCATAAACCATAGCAGTATTCTTGCTTGTGAATTCCTTTGATTTCACAACCCTCAAACAATGTGTACAGTGTCCACAGGAGATACCCCCATATAATATGTCCCCTGTGATAGTTCGTTGTTGATTAGTAGTGGTGGAATCATGATATTGTTTATAGTGGCTGAAATGTGAGCCTAATGTTCATCCTCTCTGAAATGAAAATAGGCATCTATTGCCTAGAATCTCAGATAGTTTATGATCTGCCATCAAAATATTCCACTGACTCTGGACAATATCCATAAATACCCCTGTATTCCTACCAAAGGTTGTAACCAACCTAAGTTTAGATGTTTCAACAGGTTGATGTACCCTGTAACTCAAAAGATCCTTCCTATCCTGATCAGAGGCCCAGTTGCTCTCAGAAATTATATTTCCAGGTTTGTATCCCCTATCCTAAATCTATGAACAAGATGTTTCCTAAAATGTTCATAGGTCTCTATATCAGAACATACTCATCTGATGCAAAGAAATTGAGACTTGGGGATGTTCGGGATGATATGTTGAGGGTGGAGGCTGGTCGCATGGAGTAAAGAATTGTATAGAGGGCATTTGCAATAAATCTGAGTATTCAAAGTATTATCCATATTCCTGGTGACAAGAACATCCAGGAAAGTGACTTTTTTGTAGGTGATAGTTAACCTTGAACTCAATACCCCATTTGTTCTCATTTAGATACCCAACAAATTCTTGTAAATAAGTGCTATCTGCCTTCCACACCATTCAGCAATCATCAAGGTACAGTCTCTATATATCTATCTCATTAAGATATATGTTAAGACTAGCATCATAGATAAGTTCATCTTCCAAGGGTGCCATAAATAGGTCCACATAAATGGGGGCAAAAGATGCCCCCTTTGCTGTACCCTGCACCTGCCAAAAACATTGGCCATGAAAATGTAGTACATTTTTTGTGAGCACATGCTCTGTGAGACAAACCAAAAATGTGTTGAAACCCAGCTGGTATAGTTCGCATTTATCCAGCCAGTACTGTAATTCCTGCAAACCCACCCAGTGTGGAATATTAGTGTATAGGGCTGTGACATCTAAGGTGCAAAGTAGCCAACCTGATTCCAGCTGAATATTGGAAGTAATATCCAGAAACTGTGTTGTGTCTTGTATGCAAGCTCGAATACATCCCAAAAGGGGTTGGAGATACTGGGCCAAAAATTGTGAAAGGGGTTCTGTAAGAGAATCCCTGCCCAACACAATGGGTCTGCCAGATGGGTTGGTGAGGTCCTTATGAATCTTGGGTAGCAAGTATGAATACTGAGATTTAGGATCCTGTACTGTTAGATGATAAAGATCTGAATCGGTAATGATACCCTCTTCTTTCGCTCCTGATAGAAACTCATCAATTTCTATCTTAAAACTTGGAGTTGGATCCAGAGGCATATAAATATAGTATCTGCCATCCTTCAACTGCTGCATAGCCTTCTTGTAATACCTGTCCCAGTCCATTACCACCGCCACCCTGCCCTTATCGGCCGGAAGGATTACCAGATTCTTATTATTTTTGAGATTCATCACTACCTGCTGGACCAACTTTGCGAGATAATTGGGAAGTATGGCATGTTTATGAGAGCCAAAGTGTAGATCTTTGAGAATGGTAGATTGAAACATAGCAACCTGTGGATACAGAGGAGGTATGAAAGCAGATTTATGGAATTTAAATGCATTCTTACTAGCAGAGGATTCAGAGCCAAAAAATAATCTTAAATTTAACAGACGACAAAAAGAGATGACATCGTGAGCCAAAGAATCTTCTGAAACAAAAAAACCCGGGACAAAATTAAGGCCTTTATTTAATAGTTCCATTTCAATTCCTGAAAGAGGTGTAGAAGAGATGTTGTGAACATTAGTACAACTATTTAACATTGAGTCATGATTTTCAGAAGGCTCTCTAGATTGTTTATTTGTCCTGTGGTTCCTGCCCCCTCTCCTGGTTCTAACCCTAAAGGGTGATCCAGATTATGTCTTTTGGGAGTGGATGAATCTAGGGTGTGGTTGCCATCCACATCCATAATGGAGGATGATTCATCTCCTGAAGTGCCACTGGAAATCATCCTAGATTTCTTCAGGATGGATTTGGGTCACTTTCTTTTTATGAAATTGAGGTCTGCTGTTAGCAGTGTTAAATTTAACATTCTTAAAGGTTTCAAATGGTTTACCCTTTTGATAGTCATCCATATCCCGATAACATTTTTTCATCTTCTTATCTTTCAATTGGTGCTCTAAATTGTGTAACTCAGTGCTAAGCTCATTTAAGCAAGACATGTAACATGGGGTTTCTTTTTTGTACTTTTGCATTTGAAATAGCATCTCTACTGTGGATGATTTTATTTTTGTTCTAGTGACCTTATTGTGGTGCAATGCTCATCTGTTTTTTTATGTTAAGCTTTAAACAATTTCAGGTGCCAAACATTTGCTCTATTTTCATGCTTGTTGTAAGTTTTTTGAAAGGCCAGTTTACAGTGATTGGGTGGATCATTAGTGTTGGTATTTTCCATGCTTCCCTTATCTATAGGTCCCAACCCAAAAACCTGAAAATCATCTTTGTCAGAAGATAAACCTTTTAAAATAGAGACCAAATCCATGCTTGGTACAAAAATATATCTGAAAATATATTTGTAATTATAATGTACGGCCAAATCTGGACAACTAATATTATTAAATTCACATATAACAATAGTAATACGGGGCCAAAATTCATCAATTTGGAGCAAACATTAGTCAGTATAAAAGTGTGTCGACCCCAATAAATCAAGGCCAAATGAAGCACAGATCGCTGTGGTTAATCCCAGTATGATCCTACTGAGTCATGAAAGCCTTCCAGACAAGTCTGCTTAAAAGATGACATCAACCCAAGCAACACAACTGTTTTATGGTACAATTGTCGAGCAGGGAGTGAGGAATATATGTCTGCTCTTTATGAAACAAAAAATATATGGAAGGGACAATGAACAAAAAATTGCAAGCAGTTTGTCTCCCAGGATAGAAATATACATTATCAGGTGGTCAGAACAGACCTAGCAGCATCAGATAAAATAGCAAATATAGAGGAAGACATTTGTTGAAAATCATACAAATGTGCTTGCTTTTGCATTTGCCATTTGTAGAGCACAATATTCCCATCTTGTGTTCCCTATAACATAGCAAATTCCATGGATGGCTAGCATCTTCTACATTTCTTTGATTCTGAACCTGCTATATACCTTATTTCTATTTTCTAGGTGCATAATATCATATTCGTATTAAATAAGGAGAAAACAAATCTAAGTTCAAGTACTCTAAGGAGGCCAAAATAGTCACAGTTCTGTTCACTACTATAGATATCATTCCATCCTCCCGGGCACAAATATTTTCCCACAAAAAAGAATCCACAGTCTGAACTCCAAGATTTACATCTCTGCCTTAAAACTCTCAGCTGCATGTTTTGTCAATTGCAATTTAACTGCAATAGAAAGTTTTACCAGAAATAAATAAATTTTAATAGATGTCAGAAAATACAAGAATACCACTTTGTTAAATGGAATTGATTTTATGTTTGGGAATCATGCCATTTGAAAAACCAAATCCACTGGAACAGCCAACAAATAACAACGATACCAAGCCACACAGCCTGCTCCAAAGTGACTCTTCAAAGCACCAGCACTCCACAATTCCAAAGTAGTAAATAATTCCTTTATTAACACAAACAGTTTAAAAGTTAAGCGCTTTCATCTAATTAAGACTTCATCAGAACTACCTTTCTTGCTCCATACATTCACATTAAATACCCTTACATCATCACATGACTTCCCTACAATGAATTTTTAAAGTGCTAGTGCAGATACAAGTTCCCTCATCTTATACAAGTACCTGAAAATATACTTCAATAAATCTTTACCTTCTTTCCCCTGGTTACAACCGTGCTCAATCATTTTACCACCTATTAATACCTTATATGAATAAATATGTACATAACATATAAATTACAATTATTAAAAATTATTTAAAAATTACTTAACTTTTAAACTGTTTGTGTTAATAAAGGAATTATTTACTACTTTGGAATTGTGGAGTGCTGGTGCTTTGAAGAGTCACTTTGGAGCAGGCTGTGAATCATGCCATTTGCTTAATTCAGAAATCTGTTCTAGTCAGAACTTATGGACTATTCGAATATCTCTTGAAAGCTGTTATTAATATTCATTCAAGGTTCACCATTCTGCTATTGTAACTTATATTCCATTTATATCTCAGGTAATTACAGATCCTACAGTTTAAAACCTTCTAAAAAACTATACTATGGCTTAACTCCCCCCCCCCAGCATCCCATGTTTACACTGTATGATTTGAATACCAAGATTGGAAACCTAACTCTACTGATATATGAGACAGCAGTTTTTTATTTCCCAAAGACTCTGTTTTAGATAGCAGTAACTAGCTTTGGGTCTTGATATTGTGGAAGAATAAAGAAACTGACATGACAATCTTAGTTCTAAAAAAACTTCTACACTGCTGGAAAATATGTTACCCTAGTTAAATATGTTGATTACTCAGCCCTAACCTGCTCTGCCAAATCTCTCTCTAAACTTCAAGATCTTATACAACAATCCTTTTTAGCAATTGAAATATGGCTAAACAATTCACAACTACTTCTAAACTCCAAAATAAATAAACAAATAAATAAATACATAAAATAGATCACTGTTGTTTACACCAAAACAAATCTCTATCAGAATAACACTATTATCCATTCCCTCTGCCAACAACATCATATCAGAACAAGTAAACTATACAAAATTACTGACAATCATCGTAGATGACCAGTTGAAATTCAGCCATCATGCGCTGCACTTGGTCAGAAACTAAATACATAACATGGAGTAAAAAACTACCTCACTGACGTAACCAGAAGATGTATAGACTCTGTTTTCTTACCAGCAGCTACTACTATGCTGACTCAATCTTCATTAACCTTCAAATCTCACAACTGTCCAACCTTGTGCAATGTTATAATGAAATAGGATTATTGTTTTAAAGTGAATTCTGAAACAATGTAACAAAAACGTCCATTTGATATATTATATTATATTATGTTATATTTCATTATATTCCTGTTTCAGTTTCTCAGTTGTTTTAGCATTTACTCCTACTTTGCGAATATACTATGTTAGGAATTTCTTCTCTCTCAAATATAATATTATGTTTTTATTTGCTGTTTCTAATAAAATTATATTCACCTCCAATGGAAATATAGTGAATAACCAAGTTATTCTGTTAATGTGTTTGCATCTGAAGTTTTTATCAGTCTTTAGAGCATTCTGCAGATATTTGGACTCAGGTTATATTATACCGAATATATTTTGAAATTGATAACCAAAGCTTGTTGAATATCACTTTTTTATTTTAGTCTGTTGTTATAGATTTATTAACATCACACAACTGTAAATGTAGTATTTTATTTCCAATTATCTGATTTTAACATTGATGTTATTATGGAACATCTCCAAGATCTCAGAATATCATTTTATATTGGTCATTAGTCTACTCATTTGTTATTAATTGTCCAGCTTCAGTTGGAAATAACATCAACTTTCAGAATTAATTCATCTGTCCCTGTAGCTTTATTCTGTTTTATATTTTTTATTTGCTGCATAACTTCTACTCCACCTCTTATGTATATAATTATCCAAAAAAAAATCATGTTTGTTTTTTTCACTCCATTTCAGTTCTTTCAATGATTTTTCCATAATATTTTCAAAATTCCTTAAGTATGCCTTCTATGTCTGTTTTATTTCCTTTAATTTCTAAACACAAAGTACTTATCTGTTTAGATTTTTGAGAATACTAAAGATGTAGCTCAGAAGCAATGACTTGCACTGCACAGAGCAAATAGCAAGTAACACCACCTACACAGACTCACAGGAAATAGCCATCTACTGCTGGATAAATTTATCTCAAATCTCCCAAAAACAAGCCTTCAAAGTAATGTCCATTTCTAAGAACACTGTTTATATGGGGCCAGATCACACTCCAGGATGCATACTGGGTAGTTGAAACAGGACTTGTTAATCCCCCCACACAAAAATTATTCAATATCAGCCTCCAAACAAGTTATGTGCCAGACAAATGGAGGTTAGCAACAGTTGTTTCCCTACACAAGAGTGAAATGTCAGCTGACCCAGGAAATTACAGACCTATAAATGTGGTGATCCTCCTTTGTAAGACTATGAAAAGGATCATTATATAATTAAAAAACAAGGTAACCTTCAAAGGCATGATCCAAGCTAGGTTGGTTTTCTTCATGGCAAGTCATGACTAACTCAACCTATTTGACTTCTTTGAGAAGGTTAGCAGTTGAACATATAATGATACACTCCAAATTAAGGAAAACCTACAATTTATTAAGCACTTTCATTCACAAAAGTAGGAACTTCATCAGAATGACACAGTTAAAATTCACTGAGTATTTAAATTAACCACAACTATTAATTAATTAAAACCAACCAATGAAATCTGCATACAAAATTCAAATAGTTACAAAATTGTGGGTCCATAATTGTTTAAAGGAAACCATCCATCTAAAATAGCCTATAAGTAGACTATGCTAGACGTCCTGTCTTTTTGACTTTAAAATGGGAGCTATAGAACATACGTCATTTAAACTGGGGGACTTGTGACATTCAAAGATGTTTGACAGAAATAAAACCTTGGGTTCTTGCTAACTATTCCATTCATTTTATCATCATATGTCAAAATATTCCAGTTTTTGTTTCAAGTAAGGACTAAAACTTAAAAGACAGCATTGTTATGGTTCACATCCTAAGTCCAATCTGCAGATGAACCAGCTTGGCACTTATATGTGGCAACCTTGCAAAGCCTGTAAATATATTAATAAACAGAATTATTTTATCCATCTATTTACAGGTGTAAAGATTCAGCCCGACTTTTATACAGATTGTAAAACTAGCAATTTAATTTATCTTGCTTCTTGTCATCAGTGCCAACAGTTTTATGCTGGCAAGACAAACTGTATGTTAATACAATGCATAATACAGCATATGTATGATATTAAGAAAATGAACATACAAAACGCTTTGGCAAAACATATTTCTGAGAATCCAAAACATAGATTTTGTTTTTTGGTGTTAACTATTTACTAATAAAAGAGGTAGAGATTTAATAAATGAGACAGAAATGGTTGAAATGCATTGGAGTGTGAAGCTATAAAAACACAGGTTGCCTGGGCTTAATACTTCTGTTCCTTTAAGAGTTCTTTTGAAGAAAGAGAGAATTCATTAATGATATTGATTGAAACATTGTTGCGATTGGAAGAAGTGCTTTTAAATACTGTTACAGTTTTGATTGTTACAATTTGATGAAGGGCTTTGCATGAAAGTGGTTATCTTTTATTCTTGTATACAGTTTTTATTCTGGTTTTAATAAAAGTTTGGCCGTGGTAGTTGGTGGCTACATTTATAGTATAAATGATAAAGAAAAAGAAATGATTAATGCTGTTTGAAGTGCACTCTTCCATATAGCAAACACAGGTCCATCATCACACTTTTCAAATATTTTGACTTTGGTAAGACTCTCTGCCTAGTATTCCTCGTAGTGTCCATATGATTAATCAGAGAGTTAAATTCTTCTTCTGATTGCAGTTTTTCCCATGGGAGTTCTCACCACTGCTGTTCACCCTCAGGTATGTTTAAAATGGTTTAAATTCTTTTTTTTTCAAATATTTTTTATTTTTCCTCTTCTACTCTTGTATTGCATGCATGTTAAAAGATCCAGCCATTATGTACAGTACAATCATCATTTTTTAAAAAATTCAGACATAGTTAGGTATGTCATGTATAAAGAGAATTTTCAGTGTTACAGTGAAAATGCACTGATATCCTACCTATACTATGTACTAAACAGTGCTACAGTCATTTTTTAATTAACATTGTGTTACAGTTAACATACTGTTTCAATACGGATATATATATATATATATATATATATATATATATATATATATATATATATATATATATATAAAAGCTCATGAGGGTGACTGCTTTTGTGCCCTTTTTCATGTAACAGTTACAATAATTTGTCTTTTTTACATTCAGCTAAGCTTTCAAAATGTGATCCAGGAGAAGACTCCAATATTTTAGGAACCAGGAACGCTTACTCTGGTTATTCATTATATACTTATGTGCTGATATATACTTTACTGCCATACTTTTGAAACCCTCCATGATAGTTTGGTTCAATCTAACCAGTTCTACATAATATACAATTTCACTAGAGACAAGAGAGTGCTTAGAATGTGTAGGTTAAACCTGGGAGTAATTTTTGAGAGGTAATATGCAGAATTGCAAATTCCCATGATAATGTGGATTTTTGATATCCCATCTTCTCTCAATGAACACCATAATTTGTAAGTGCATTTGCAGCTCCAGAAGATATGGAGTAAATCTTCTATTTGTGAGTAAAAATGGTTTAAATTCTGACCTAATATAGTCTGATGTATTTTCTAGCTGAGTTAGCAGTCAGTTTCTTTATTTTTTATCTCACCTTTAAAATGTGTGATCGCCCCCCCCCCCAACCTCCAAATACATCTTTACAACCATATCCACTGTCTGAGAACTCAAAATCACTACTCTATATATCTTACCTGGAGGAGTGTGTAGGTTGCTCATAGATTATAGCCAAACCTGCTTGATTAATTCATGTTTCTACTGTATGATGCATGCTATCTCAAGTAATGTAATAATAAATAGTTGACATTTTATGTATACAATATCTTTTTTTGTATTTGAAAACGTTATAAGCTCATCTGCAGCTCTAAGCAGTCAGTTCATGAGGTGCCACATTCCTGAAGACTGGAAAACATGTCAGCAGTAATCTGCAGCTCAGAGTCAAACAAATAAATATATACATGTTAGAAATATCTTTTATACTGAAAAAGTAATGCTGCTTTTTGACTTACTTTTTATCTTAAAATGTTTTTTTACACTTAAACTGCTTAGTTATGGCACTGAATACTATGAGCTTAAGGAAATCCACTTTCAGTGGGTTTTGTATTGGTTCACGGTGGTTATGTTGTTATGAAGTTAATACTTAATTTAATATGGATACATTTCCATTAACTTTGAAATTGTGGTATACTTTATAAAACCGTCTTGATTTTCTAGTTCAAAATGAAAAGAAATTAAATGAAACAATCATTTATACATTTGCTTAATGTGGAGGGGGATTTGAATTATTTATTTATTTTGGGATTAGCAGCTATGAAATAGGTGGTCACTATAGTGTTGCGCATTGCAGCTCACCAAAAAGCATCATAGGCAATCATCAGCAAAAGACAAAGTAAATATCTTCATGATGAAATGCTACCATTTGACTAAGTGTAACAATAAATGAATAAATTAGATAGATGGATAGACAGATAGATAAAAAAGTAGATCTTGTATTGGGGTTTACAACTACAATTTCCACTGTAAAGGAAGTGGGGTTCTCTGAAGGTTTTTTTTAACTCTTAAATCTTTTAGAACTTAGAAGTATTTCAACATTAATTCTGGTAATTCTTCATAGATTAATAGCACTGATCTGTAAATCTTGTGGTTTGTACATACTTAAATCTGTAATAATTTACTCAAGAAAAGTGACAAATTAGTGTTAGCTTTTGATGTCTGGAACCCTTCCAGTAGCATCAAAATATGAGTTTTATCCTTAGTCATTTAATTTTGATAAGAATCTTCTGTTGGGGAGAAGCTGGTGAGATAGCACTCCCAAAATAAGAATTTTAACAACGAAGACTGCTCATATCCCAAAAATGCTCAAAATCTATAATAGCTTTACTACTTACCACATACATTATTTTTCCTACTTATTTTCATCAAACCATATAACTGGCTCCTTACATGATCATTTATTTTTACTTTAGAAACTTCCTGTTTGTGTAGTTCAAGCTGAAAGCACATGGCATCTAACTGCAGATACCAGGGGACAATGATATAGAACCCCCACTAAGAATGAAATGGTGTCCCAAATTGTACTCCAAGTCCTACTGAAGCAAAGCTCAATAGTCCATGGACTGATTCTTGTCTTGAAACTTGCATTTGGGCTGGATAGTATTAGGGGCACATTGAACCTTTCAATAAGTGGAGTAGTCTCTCACTGATGTATCACTCTTTGTGCCTCCATCATAATTTGATTTCAAAATTTGCTTTCCAGTAGTGTTGTTCAGCATTCACTGAGGAGAAATATGCTCACCAAAAGCTGTCACTAAGTCACGACTAATAAGAGGCTCTCCTTTTGTGTGGTTCGTGCAGGCTTGATGTAACTGGAGTACGTTCAGAGAATTGACAACTTCACACAGTACTTCTGGTCTAGTACAGCAGGGAGGTGGGGTACTATCACCAACAACTAACAGACAATGTGAGAATATAGAGGCCACTGCAGTGCATAGGAGGAAATGCACTCTTGAGACATGTACCATATGGCAGGAGAAGAGCCCTTTGCCTATCAGGTGTCTTGAAGGGATATTTTTACAAGTTGCACCATAGACAGGAAGAGAAGTACCCTTGGAGTATGCCAAAGGAGCAATGATGCATGAGTGGAATACATGCGTTGCATTTTAAATGTACTGCTACATATCAACATTATAAAGATAGAGCTTGCAAGTGCCAAAATCTGTGGAGTAGTAAGCAGTGATGCCTCTACTGTACTGCTCATTGAATTACTTTTCTGTATGTATTGGAGTTATATGGCAGCTGTCCTCTACTACCTTGGCTGGTGGATAATTAATAGGGAAGGAGTTATGTATAAAGAAGTATAATCGTTTCGTAATCTAAAAGTACTGAGTATCTGGCAAAGAAGCTTGTCTCCACTATGAAGTGCCATGATGGCAATACACTTACTCATTTGGAGTAATGTACCTCCTTATGGATGTTGTACAGGGAGAGGAGATTGCCTTGAAATATACTCTAGACTCTGGGACCAAATAAATCTAATTGCAATGCATTCTGAGAATCATGACAAATCCTTCTTTCCTACCCTCAGGTGACAAATACAAACCTGTAAAGTCCAGGATACCACATGGAAATCAGACATTAATGTGTCACATTCAAAGTGTACATGATGGTATTACAGGTCAACATATCTATGAGCAACAATTATCATTGTGGATGATTTTAAGTTTTTTACGAAGTTCCAAATAGACATGCCTGTCTTTACAGTCATGAAATGGCAATTTATACATGCTCCAATGCATCACATATTCTTATGCCTTTGGAACCAGACATTGGGATCAGATCTACCAGTGAAGACTACATGTTTATTCATCTACATACTCTACAAAGGGAAGCATGCATATCTTAATGTAGAATCACAGACTTAATTTTTCAGTTGGAAATATTGGTACTATCCTAAGCATAAATTAATCAAATGCATTACAGAAAGTACATTACTTTAGCCTCTAGTCTAGATTCTACATAGCAAGTACTTACATTTATTAAGTAACTTTGCATCTTTTTTTCTGAAGTGGTTTTGGGGAAGAAAGTTCTTAGTGAAGTATAGATTACTGATAACGCATTTTTTTTTTTGCATTTTAAATTTTACGCATTATCTTTCAGACTAAGTATCTGTGTTCTTTATTTAATGGCTGAGTAGCATATTTCACAATGTCATCTTGAAACAGCTTTACTTGGCAGCTAGCTGAAATAATTTCGTGATATGATAGTTAAAAGTAATGCATTTCTAATATAGAGCCATCATTAGTTTCCATTTAGCACTATCAGTGCTTGGCTGGGCACTCATTTTTCTGATAAATGATTCAGGTCATTAAAGCTGGCAGATGCAGACATGTTTTGAAACATATAAAACCCCAAATGAGAAGCATACAATAAGGACATAATTTCCATCTCTGAGAACCCAACAGTCATAATATCTCTGCATAATAATGAAAACAATGGGTCATGCCATAGCCTTCAACATCTTGTTTTGGGGAATTTTGATGCTTGCTAAATTTTTGAATCAGTTACATTTCTTTTAGCTTGCCTGGATGACATTTGCTCTTTTTGTATATGACATTCATTTTCTTTTGGAATCATGCAAAAAAAAAAAAAAAGGCATGGTTGAGTATTTGCTTAACAGGGGCTGAGCCAGGATTTTTGAACTTTTACAACACCTTTCACAATGAAATCCCACTAGTGTCACTCGGTTATAGCCCCCAACCCCAAAAAGGACATGTTTCTGGGCAGCTTACATTTTTAGAAGTGAAACAGAAAAATAATCCTGCAACTGACAGGTGCATGCAAAGAATCCCTCTAACCAATTAAGCTTGCTGAAAGAAAAAGTTCATTTGATAAAATATGCAGCATAACAAAATATAACCTGGCAAATGCACTGGACCTGTTTTATTTTTAAATGTCATTTTGCTGCATAAAATAATTATATTCTTTAAATGAATGCCATTATGCATGAGGTGTATGTCTGGCTACATAACTTTTCACAAAAATATACTGATTTCACGCTTTGGTTGGTAATATGCTATTAAATAAAAAAAAGCAGCTGGTACTGCTCAACAGTAATTATATTGATATATCCGATTTAAGGTAAGAAATAAAAACAGCTGCATTAAAAAAAGACATATATATGTATTTAAAAATCCAGCAGTTTTCTTATTTGCATTAAAAACATTTCCTTTGTTCATACATTTGGATTCTGATAATTACTTACTTAATCTTATTCAGGGTTGAGAGAACAAAAGCTGCTCCAGAAAGCAACAGGCAAAAGACAGAGGACTAATACAGAATGGGATATGACCTCTTTAGTGGAAAACCACACAAATCACTGATGCACACACATACACACACACACACACACACACACACACACACACACACACACACACACACACACACACACACACACACACACACACACACACACCTGCCTACCCATACACGCACACACACACACACACACACACACACATATATATATATATATATATATATATATCTATGGTTTCACTTCAGAATCCTGAAATATCACAACCCTGAACTTCATAAACCTGAAGCCCAAAATCCTGAAAATTCGAAATCCTAAAAACTCAAAATCCTGAATCCCAAAATACTGAAAACGCAGATACATATACTGACTATAGACAACACAAACCACATGATATTTCAGGATTTTAAACCATCAAGATCATGTGTTAAAGTGTTTACTTTTATCTTTTGACAACATGCAAAAGTTAATAGCTAGCTCTCCTTCTTCTGAGGTTAAAGTTTGGTTGAATCCCTGTTTAACATCTGCTTCTCATGTTACTAAACATATTTTAAACTGTACTGTAATGAGAAGATTGACTTGGCCTCATTCTCAATCATTTTCTGAAGATGTTAAAGCTGACATGTTATATTCCCCACTTAGACAAAATTGTCATGTTTGGTTCTTCAGCAGCTTAGGTTTTCATGAAGCAGGTTGAAAGATGAAGGTGAATGTTGATTCAAGAGGTCACCCAACTTTTTGATGCTATTTTTTAAAACAAATAACATTTTTACTTCCTTCTCATCTCTGCAATTTAAGCAGTAAGGAGGCATCAAACAAGGAAAATCCTGTAAAAATCAAGGAATGCCAGCATTACTATTTACCTGCTTAGCCACCCCCCCTTACTTTGTCAAAATTGATCTTACCTTGTAGTACCTGACTGTGGCAGGTAAATGGGTTTTTAATTTAATTCAGTAGAGGTATACTTGGCAATAAGAATACTTCCTTTCAAACAAGTGTATTCCTCTTTGCCTTGTGAGCCAAGCTTCCTTGTTTCCTCCCATTCTGCATCAAAAACTTGCTTAGCGAGTACTAGAACCATTGCCTCCTTGCCCAATTGACAAAGGCCTCAATTCAACTTAAGTGTTTTTAAGATACCAGGAAGGAATAATCCTGGAGGTCTCTGCTTGACCTTTCCTTTTTAACTCTGCTTGGCAAGATTCCAAAGTTCAAAAGGATTTCCTATATTTCATTTTACTTCTACTCCTTTCTCTAGCTTTTCATCATATTCACACTGCGAAGCTGTTGCAGTTTTTTTTTTATGTTTCTGGCTTATATTATCAGTTCTCCATCTTGACCTGTAGACATTCTACTCTACTAAGCATATTCACAAAGTGTATGTCTCCAGTAAGCCCTTATTGCAGACTTCAAGGCATAAACATATTTCCATATTTGGATAATTGTCTTATCTTTGCAGACTCCTTTTCTAGGTGTCACAAATCTTTTGCAGCTGTTCATTATATCCTACTCAGTCTGGATTTTCAAATGAACTTACAAAAATCTCTCTCATGCTTTCTCAGTGAATTGCATTCCAGGAATACTCATTAGATTCTGTCCTGGGAAGAGCCTTTCTTCCTTCAGATAAAGCAGAGATGTTTCAGCACCTCTTCCTGAGTTTCTCCATTCAAAGCCATGTATCTGTAAGGGAATTTATCAGCATTTGGGGATACACAGCACTGATAATTCTCATGGTTCCCTTGGTCACCTCAGACCAGTTTGAAGTCAACATCTTCACACTTTACCTTTTCAGAAAAGTTTGCTGTTTTGGGATTCATAAAAAGGGAGATTTTCTTGTGGGTAGACTAGGTCTCTTGTGATCCATGTGTCTCATTCCTCCTTCCAACTCTTCTTCAGTCTGTCAGATGCATTAGACAGAAGCTTAGCTTGGGTGGTTGAAGGGGGTAGCTGCTGTGGGTGCATTGTGTTGAGAGGTGTGATTGGCAGATCTGCTTTTTTTAAGTACCTCTGTACACACAAACATGCATTGCAGTAGAGGGCTTTAGGTCATGGCACTCCTCCTATTTTGAAGGAGCACCAGATTATAGAGGTGAGCTTTTTTCTCCCTCATGTAGAGTGCGAGACTGTAGGTCTAGTTTAGTACAGGAGGATGCCAGATCAGAGAAGGGACATTTTGTTTTGCTCCCCGACTTACTGTTGGGAGGGTGCAATGATCAGAGAGTGGTACTGGGCACCAAATTAATCAGCTATGGATCTCACATTAGACCTGACATGGGGTACTGTTTCCAAAGGACTGAGTACAAGGTCTAAGGAACTCTTAAGACAGAGAGAAGCATATAAATGTCAGAGATATGTTGGCAGTGCTCAAAACTTTTAAATCATCTCAGGTTCCCAGGATCTCAGTAATATTACACAGAGAGCACCACTGTAATGTGGTGCATAAACAAATGGTGGTGGGGGGTCCACATTCTACCCTCTTTGTATACCTGCTATGATAGGCTGGGTGATAGCAACTTAGATCAGTTTGTCTCTTCAGGCTTCATACATTCCATAAGGAAAAACTTGATTGCAGACAAGCAAAGCAGGACCAGAGCAAACCCTCATGAACTGAAACTTCAGCCTGGGATCTTCAAAGAGGTGATTCAACTGTGGAAACACCTCAATTAGAGATATTTTCCTCCTTTCAGAACAAACAACTGAAGACATTTTGCAACAGAAAGTCTTGTAAACATGTCTGGTAGACTGATGCATTTCATTATCATGAGAGTGAACGCTCTTATATACTTTCTTTACTTTTCTCACTGATACCCAGAAGGAATCTCCAAAATCTGTGGTGGTGACCCCATTTTGACAAAGGCAACAGTGCTTCTCTCTTCTTTTCAATTTTACCAATTACCACAAGCTTCCCCACACACTGGATTTACTTACCCAAGGCAGAAATTGTTTGATATACCCCATTCTAAAAACTCTTCATCTAACTGCCTGTATGAAAGACTTTTGATATCGTTTAAGCAACTTTTTTCTGGTCTACCCACAAAACTAAAAAAGGTGAAAAAAATGCTTCTAAAAATCACATATGTGCAAGTTGAAAACAAGTTCTAGTTCATTCCATTCCAAGAACCAGGACCCTCTTCAATCCGGACTTCTTCTGGTTCTTGATAGTGTGTGTGAGTTACTATAGTCTGGGCTTTCCTTATTCCTCCCTCAAAGGTAATTTGTTTGCCATTGTTACTTGCCTGCCTGCCTGCCCTTTGATTCCCCCTTTCTTACCATTCTGACGCTAAGCAATTTTTGAAAGGTATGTTGCTTATTCGTCGAATGAGAAAACAGGTAGCTCCTCCTTGGGATCTTAACTTTGTGCTTAAATGGCTTACGTTTTTTCCATCTGAACCAGCTCATCAAGGTGAATGAGGGTCGTAACATTGAAGATTGTTTCATTCATTGCCCTGACTTCTGCTAGGCCAGTATCTGAGTTACAAGCATTTGAAGTGAGCCAGCCCTACCTCATTTTTCACAATGGCAGGGTTTCTTTGAGACCTTCCCCTTCTTGCATGACTTAAGTGGTGTCAGAGTTTACCTTGAGGCAGATTGTTAATTTACCTATCTACTATCCTTAACCAAAGAACAAGCAAATGATATTCATCACAAACTAGATCCCCACAGGCAGCTCAGATACTACCTAGTAAAAACTTAAGCCTTCAAGAAAGCTGATCAGGTGTTTGTCTCCTATGAATAGAAGGGTCAAGGACAATCAGTGTCAGCACCGTCTACTTCCAGATGGTTGTCTCAAGCTATTGCCTTTTTCTATACACAGCATAATAAGCCACTTCCAGAGAGGGTTAGGCCACATTTGACAAGATAGTTGGCCTATTTGGTAGTTTTCTGGAAAGGCTGTTCCTCTGTACTTATTTTTGCAAATCACTACAAATTAGAGTTATTTTCCATGTCCAAAACAGCTTTGCTTGGACCCTGCTCTAGGGGTTTTTGTATTCTTATTTTATTTTTATCCTCCTCTTTGCAGTTGCTAAGCTACATTAATTGACTGAAATAGCTTAGACTGCTGCAACTGTGATCTAAATGTTGAACATAGTACAGTTGTGCAAATAAACTTACCATAACAGTAGATGTCTTAATAGATCATTGTTGCAGTAGCCGCCCTCCTCCACCTGGCCCCCTTATGTTGACTATTTGCCTTTTGCATTGCCAGAGTGTGGATGTATGAACCCTAGTGTATATCGTTTACTGCTGAGTCTTTAGCCCAGCACTGTCCTTTCTGAGCTCTTCCTTTCTTTTCTATGCAAAAAAGCTCTGAATAATTTGGTGCTCTGACTGTCTTTAAATTGGAGATCACCTTGAGCTCCTGACAGAGCACATGAAAGGTGATCCTAAGCTTTGAAAGCTATCTGGGCACTGGGATAGGACTATAGCATAGGATACTGCTACACTGATTTATGAGAACATCTATTACTATGCTAAGTTTATATACAGAGCTGTGCTTTTTAATGACAAAAGTATCTCTTGAAATCACATAAATTATGAAGATATCACCTCAGAAAAATAAATTCCTGTGGCCTCTTAATGAGATTAGAAAGCCCATTATTATTCTGAGAAACAGTCATGATAGTTATTATGCCCACAAAGTTCAATTTCTCATTTTCCCTCATTTCCCCAAGGCCAACACTAAGTGCCCTCCTGATATACAGGCAGATAGTGCTGATATTTTATGAATGGCAAAACATGGCCATGTCTATAAACTTTAATAAATCAATTTTGACAATACTGATATCTCAGCAGTAAAAAAAAGTATCACAGTTATTGCTTTTCACATTCAAAAATAGTTTACCCCTTCCCTTCCACAAAAAGGGCAATGCATCTCTACTAAGATGCAGCATTAAGTCATTCAGGGACAATGCTTCAGGAGATCCTTGTGAAGATATTAGTTTCCATGTAATGGATGTGTCAAAATAGTCTGTTCACCCTAGCTGTAATTAATAAACTACTTATGCATACATGTAAAAAAAATCCCAGTGACTTATAAATTTTGCCAACAGGAACTGAAAATGAACATAAAAATGTCTTTCTTCTGTAACAGATGACATTTTGAACAAGCCGCAAACTTTTCTTAAATTTATTGTCAATATCACTCGTGAAAGAAAGGGGTCACCACAATAATGGTAAAAGTTCTCTGAAGCAAGCATGGTCATATTCCCAAGAGCACAGAACGTCACACAGTTAAATGTATAAACTGGATTAGCAACAGACAAGAGTGTTAGCTGGAAATCAGAAATAATTAATAGGTGATACATACTCTGGGATATATTAATACCTACAGTAAGGGAACACTAAGTGTACACCATTCTGAGTGAACATAGTTCACACCTTCCTCTTCCTAATCTTAGTTTTCTTACTGATTTTGTTGCAGCCTTAAATATTGAGGGAAATTCATAAAGGTTACCACAAAGTGTAAACTACATGTGCACTAGGTGTAATCTTTCTAAGTGACTAGAAAGCCTAAAACTGTGATAGGGAATCTTGAATACAGATCATGTACACTTAGTGCAGGTGTTAATGAGTATGGTTGGCCCACAGCCTATTTTTCATTAAACATAATTGTATATAGCCAGTCAAGGCCACATACATTCCATGTAAAATCCACTAACAGGTTTGGTTTTCTATGCTATGCTTAATGTTGAGTAATAATTAAATACAAGAATGTAAATCAACTGGTATTAATTACATATAATACCATAAATCAACTAGAAATAATTAAATACAAGAGTATAAATCAACTGCTAGTAATTAAATAGAAGTGTATTAATCAATCAAGCAGTATGAAGTAACTAATCAGGACCTGGTAGATTTGCATCTAATAAGCAAAGATTAATAAATGAAATACAATGTTATTAAGCAGATATGAAGGCCTCTAAACAAACAAACATATTCTTGGACTGGGCTAGACTATGGGGAGCTCTCTACAGCCATGACAGCAAACCTCAGCACCTTGTACCTTTGCTGTCAATACATTACTTGACTTTACTTTGAAGACAAAAGTTCTAAATGTATAAAATTCATTTGTTCTTTGGTCACTAAGTACATCATATGTTAATTACTATACATATTTCTGGGTTTTGTAACATGTAGAGTAGTTATATAAACTACCATTTATATATATATATATATATATATATATATATATATATATATATATATATATATATATATATCACTCGTCACTAACTCTGCACACTACCACAGTTCTGATAGTACAGTAAACTCTCGGTTGACCAGAACTCAAGCAACCAGAAACAAATTGAAGAAATACAGTACAATTTTCATGTGTTGAACTTTCTGTCCCCCCCCCCCCCAGAAACATACGTAATGTTTTCAGAGTGTTAGAGTTTTAAAAAGGAAGACAGGATACAGTACTAGTCAGGCCTATTTTTAATAGTACCTCTCAAGCAACCAGAAACTACAGTTATCCGGCATCTTCCAATCCCCATGGGTACCAGTTAACTGAAAGTTTACTGTAGTACTTTAATAACAGTCTTTGCTATCTACCTGTGAATCTGGATGTAGTGAAACAGAAGGTCTAGGATTATATTTTAACAATACAATGAATAGTATCTCTAATAGGAGATTTAATTATGTAACATTAAATATTCTTGTGTTACACCGTTATCAAACACAGCAGTGACTAACGTTTTGTGATCACCTTATACTGTTCTCCTGCTTGAATGCTGCTGCTGTATAATGTAAAAGCAAAAGAAAAAATCTTTGTTTCCTACTAATGCTAAAAGTACTGATCACAACAAAGCTGAATGAAGGTACCAGACTAGGAAAGTTATGTTTGAATTCCCATGATTACAAAAACATGACTCAAAAGCCTAGTTAAAAAAGATAACATGACATAGCAAAAAAAAAAAAAATATATTCAAGCGTCCCCTGCCCGCCATTGTATACCTTTGAGAAAGAAACTAGCGTGAATTCTCTCTCCTAAACAAAATGGAGTTTCAGTTTAAAACGTGGGAAACATCCTACTTTCCTTCTTTCACACCAACCAATCAATGATATGAGTTTCCTATTCTGCAAAAAGAGAATTTTCTGAGGAACCAGCCAAAGAGATCAGGTCAGTTCAATCATGTTATTCTAAAAATAAGTGGCTTTAGAGTATATTTACCCACCCTGTCTCCAGTCTGAGCTTCCATTATGAGCTTTCAGTTTGGGCAATGTATTTTTTTTTTTGTGCAGTATTTCTTCACTTATCTCCTCTGGTCACCCTATAGACACATGTTCCCCCAAATGAAACTCTTTTGGTCCATTTTTTCCCTTGGGCAGGAATTAAGTTCTCCAGAACATGAAACTATCATTACTGCTAAAGGACTGGGCTTTTACTCAAGTACTGCATTCCAAAAACATGCATGGCCATAGCTTCTAAGGGAGCATGTGCAACATATCCCCAGGATGTCAATGCCTCTATATATGATGCACTCTTAAACACTCTCCCTGAAAACAGTACCTTTGGAGTGATCCACTGTCTCCACCAAAGATACAACACTAAATGTGTGTCTTGTCACAGGATCTTGTTGCCCAAGAGATGTGAGCAAGCCAAGCCTTATAATTTCTTTCTTTCTCCATGCCAGTTTCTTTGAGTGCCTAAGATACTAATCAAACTCAGGGTGCTTGAGTTGGAATCAGGGCTTCATTACTTTACACTGATGGAGCTGACAATTTGGCCACATGTTATGAAGAAAAGAGGGGAACCAAGACCCACACAAAAAAATCAAGTCAATTTGATAGCAACCACAGAGGAAACCCAAAATGGGGAAATTAAGACATAGGGACAGAGAAAAGCCCGCCTTTCTGATAGCTAGCCTGTTTACAAGTGAATTACTTTGCAAGCATACCCCTTTGATTTTGAAAAATGAACTGTCTGTGAAGTGAATAGATAGTTACAAAACAGTTAAACGTATGACAAGATGATCTCAACAGAGGTCAATCAGTACAGATCAGGTGACAAAGGAAGGAAATCAGTGATTCAGACAACTCAGATATCTAATTGCACACTATAAAATTCAAACAGGATTATAATATTTACATTTTTGAGTTAACAATTTCACCCAAAATAAGTCAGAGTAACAGTTAATTAATGTGAGTAAAAGCTGAAATGTGCTTGGTGTATCAGTAGTCCCAAAGAGAGTAAGCCGACCTTGATTCTAAGATTGAGAGTTACCATTGTCTCCCTTTAAACATCCATCAACACTATCTGTTGGACAATTGAGAAAGTTACGGTTTTGTAGGACTGACAGTACAGATTGCGGAGTTCCACATATCTTGTTTCCTAAACAGAGACTTACCTGCAAAGAAGATGGGTAAGAAAACTTGAAACTATAATCTGTATGCCAACTTTTCCTTATTGCTGATAAAAATTAATTTCATGTTTTTTCTTACTTCATGAAAATGATATTGTTCACCCTATGTTTTGGTCATTCCTGATTGCAATATGTCTCTCTACTTCCACTGCAGTGGCAATGTCTGAGCTTTCAAGGCATAAGTTAGAAAATAAGTCAGAATCGGCCATTGCTTGGTCTAAGATAGAGCAAAGACTCTCTACTCCTTTCCAGTAAGCAGTTCCTTCTGGGATGCTAAATTACTAATGAAGTAGACTCGTCATAAACTGAACAGTCTCCCAATTTTACATTTTCAAGTATGTTAGTGAACCTGATATGTTTCTGATTCTCTATATCTTTAAGGTCTGCCAGTTTAACTTTATGAAAACCAGTCAAACTCCAGTGCAACTGTCTTGCCACATTGTTATGCCATTCAGTATACAGGCCCTCTGCCATTAGTGTATCACACTCATCAACAAGGTGTGTGACTGTTTCCAGTTCTATTTTAAAAATCTGCATTTGCCTGTTTCTCCCACATGTTCAATGGACTGTGTAAACAAATGTTCAACTTTTTTTGGTTTAAATTCACTTCTCCTTAATAATTTCTGCATCAGATCATGATTGACATGAGGTTGTTACCAGGAGTTTTCTGTACTTGCAACTAGATTTAAAATTTTTCCACATTTATTGTCTTGTTATCTGATCCTTCTCATTATATTCTTTATTTTTTCAATTTCAGTTGTAGCCTGATTTGTATCTACTTCTGGTCTGATTTCCATTCCCATTTGACACTAATACACTTCTGCTAATCTAAGCTGGGATGTCATCTTAGACTTGTTCTCCTCACATTTTAAAACTTTCACTACATTTGGATCTGGTGAAGTCAGCAGATATCTATGCAGTCCTATGATTGCCGACCTCTACATGTTATCATTTTTGAGGGGGCCCATGCCTCCTTCAGAATGAAGAATATATAATCCTGATATACATTGATTTTTATATATTGTTTGATGAGTGAAGCATTTTTCTTATTTTCTTGTCCAGCTGATCCAATACAATTTGGGCCAGTCAATCATCCCAAAACTGTAAGTTAGAACAGGAAGAGCAAATTGGTTTATAGCCCGGACTTTGTTCCTAGATGTTAGATCTGTTTTCAGCATTCATTTTAGTCTTCTAAACATAGGTAATAGAGGAGGTCTCAGCCAGATTGAACTTGAAAGTAATTACATATTTATCACCAATAATGGGGGACTGGCTATCATGAATCAGATTGACTATGTGAATGCAACTTTTTGTTATTGGATGACACCTATGCTATTTCTTCCTTAAATGAGATTAATATTGCATATGCCAAGGTAGAAGCTTTACTGTTTGATTTACTATTAGAAGGTCCACTTGACAAACACAAGTTTGGATTTATATTAAATGATAAACCAGCAGTTTCTAATATTTTTGGCATATCAAAATTACATAAAATTATCTATCAACCCCCTATTAGACCTATAGTAGATGCAAAAATATCTAAGAGATGTTTTATAGCTAAATTCCTTGACATAACATGTAAGAAAAATATCTTAAAGATTAAACAAATATGTAAATATTCATGGCACGCTTTGCAGTTGATGAGTGAGGTTGAGTTCAATCCTAACTCTTATTTGGTTACAAACTGATGTACGTAATTTATTTACGGTATCCCACATGACATAGTTCTTCAATGGTTTGAACATCAACTATTAAAATATGGTGACTTTAGTACCAATAGGGTCTATATCATGGTCACCCTTATGGAAACAGTATTAAAATATAACTTTTTGTATTTTGAAGGACAATTTTTCATAGGTTCACAGGTGTGTACTAGGCTAATGGCCCTGGAGCCTTACAAGCCTAGCCCAAATAATTGCCCTGGTGCCATGCCACCCAGTGTTAGTTTACAGTACCTCTGTCTAGTAGGGCAACTGGAGTGATCCCTGATGTGAACTTTCTGTTACCCATCCACTTGTAAAGTTTTCTCTTGAAGAGGGCCAGCGAGTTGGTCTGCTTGACATGAATGGGAAACTTATTCCAGAGTATGGGCAGTCTCTGGGTGATAAACCTGTCCCTCCAGCATGTTCTGTTGATTGTGGTAATGAGGTTGTGATCTCTGGAGTGTGTGGTGCAGGGGGACTGGGATTTCTTTAGGTGAGGCATTTCAAGTAGGGCTGGGTCGGACATGGCTTTGTAAGTCAAGCAGAGATCACTTCTGTGTTTAACGCCTAGGATCCTTTTTGTGAAGTACTTGTGTGGCCTCTCCAGCTGCTGTAGGTGTCTGGTCAGGTACATGCCAAACGGGGAGGTATGTTTGATGATTGGTCTAATGAGGGAAGAGTAGAGAGAGATGATGACCTCTTTCTTCCTGGATGCAAAACCTATGAATATGAGGTGTGCCACGTAAAAGGACTTTCTGATCACAGTGGCAATGTGGTGGTTGAAGGTGAGGTTGCTGACCTGGGTTCCCAGATCCCTTATGGCCTCTTCAGTGTTCAGTGGGCTCCATCATCGTGGTAATTAGTGGGAACTAAGTTTTTACCAAAGGGAATGATAATGCATTTTTTGGCGTTAAGCTTAAGGCCATGGTTCCGACACCAGTCATTAGTCTCAGTGAAGCCCTTTTGTAGGATGCCTGCATCACTTGGGGAGTTAATAATGACTCCTAACTTGCAGTCATCTGCGAACTTGGTCAGCCAAAGTCCCTGTGTTGGCCTGGACATCTGAGAAGTAGATGCCAAACAGGAGAGGGCCCAGGACTGAGTCCTGTGGTACTCCACTCATGACTTGGAGTCCACAACTTTCATTCTCTGGGTCCTGTCTGTGAGCCAATTTGCAACCCACCTGGTGATATAAGGATTGATGCCTAGTTTGGTGAGTTTATCAATAATATCCAAGTGGGGAATGGTATCAAAGCCTTGGCCACGTCGAGGTAGGCTGTATGCACTGCCTTACCCTCATCCACAGCCTTATTGACTGCCTTGAAGAACTCAACCAGGTTCAGCAGGCAGGATCTCCCCCTGACAAAGCCGAACTGAGTGGGGTTAAAAGTTTGGAGATTGTCTATATCCTTATTAATCAGGTCCATGATGATGCGCTCCATAGCTTTACATACCAGACTTATCAGGCTATTGGGACAATAGTTCCCAGGGTCTGTAGTTGCTCCCCCTTTATGGAGAGGGATGAATGTAGCAGTGCGCCATTCATTAGAGACAAAGTCTGAGGTAAGACTGTGATTGATCATGCCACACAGGTGTGGTGTCAGTTTGTTTTGTAGCTCATGTAGAATGCAGCCAGGAATATTATCAGGTCCCATGGATGCTGTATTCTTGACTTTGGTCAATGCAGCTTTTACGTGTGCTGCAGAAATGTTGGGTACCAGGCTTTCTTCTGGTATTGTGATAGGGCCTTTTGTGGGGGGAAGAGAGGGGAAAAGTCGGCACTGAATCTGTCAGCCATTATGTTAGCTATATCTGTTGGCTCAATATAGGAGGTTCCATTGTGCAATAACTTGGAGCAAATCTGGGTATTGCCTTGGAGGTTCTTGTTATAGCTATAGAAGGCTTTGTGGTTGTTTTTGGTGTCATTTGCAATTCTGCCTTCATAGCTGGCTTTAGAGGATTCGATAAAGGATCTCAAATTTTTGTTGAGGCTGATAAGGGATTTTTCTAGTCTTGTGACTTCATTTTTTTCTGCAACAGTTTCTTCCTTCTGTTGTAGAGTTAACCAGGAAAGAATTGACTACAGGTGTGGAGCAACAGCCTCCCAGGTTGGTGATAACCAGATTGAGGATATTACTTCCTCTGGTGGGGGTCAGAATGAGCTGGTCCACGGCATTGAAATTGATGAATTCAAGAAGTGTTGGGCTGGTACATTGGTACCTGAATAGTTTTCCCAGTTGATGGAAGGGTAGTTGAAGTCACCTAGTATGAGAGTGCTGTGCTGGACCTTGACAGATTTTACGGTGCTTAGGAATGTAGAGTGAGAGTCTAGGGACATGGTTGGGGTCCTGTAGCAGACTATGACTTGTACTGACATCTTACCCAGTGTTAGTTGTACTTGGAGTGTCTTGGATTCATTATGCTGGGCTACCAGTCTAGAGGTGTGTATATCCTTTATGAATATGGAGGCACCACCACCTTTTGAGCTTCCAGCCATATTACAGGGGTGGCCATGGGTGCAGTATGTGCCCCCCATGTTTGCCAGTTATGTTTTGGCAGAATGGTAAAACTGGTGCATATTTAATAGTTGCTATGTAAATTGTTGGACATTTTATATATATATATATATATATATATATATATATATATATATATATATATATGTGTGTGTGTGTGTGTGTGTGTGTTTTTGGATGATATTTTTAATTTGTGGGTTGATTCAGAAGAAAAACTCATGGATTTCTTGAGCGACATTAATAACACGGTTGAGGTTTTGAGTTTCTCATATCATTTTTATTTAAATCACATGGCTTTTCTTGATGTGTTAATTAGTACGGATCTTCCTGGGGGGCAGTTTGTTTCTACCATCTATCACAAGCCTACCTTTTCTAACAACTATCTGCATTATACAAGCTGGCATCTGCAACATCAGAAAAAGTAAGTAGTGGAGAGCCAGCTGGTTAGGCTTGCCTAAATGATATCAGATATAAACATTTTTTATTCTGAATGGGATAAATTATTGGACATGTTTATGAGCAGTGGTTACCCAGAAGGTTTCCTATTTAATATTAAGACTGATGTAATAGTCAAAAGAAATATTGTCATTTATTCTATTTTAAATGGTGTTAGTCGACGTACCAGTATTGATCATAATAGGTTGAATGTTAACATCAAAACAATGAAAAATTCCTTTATTACTACCTATACCTTGGATAGTCCAGCAATAGCTGAAGTAATTAATAAAAAATGGGCATTTTGCTTACAGTGGATCCTGTGTATTTACAAAAACTTGGATCCAGCCCTATTATTATATATAAAAGGATAAGTCATTAAAACATTTGTTAGAAATAAAACATTACAAAAACCTTTGGAGAGAAAGGACACTTTTAAATGTGGATGTTCACAATGCAAAGATATAACATAGGTTGATTGTTTTAACATCAGAGGGAAAGACTGTAGAGTAAATGGTCATTTTTATTGTACTTCCTCTAACATTGTGTATCTAGCTCAGTGTTTACAGTGCCCATCATATTATGTTGGAAAAACATCCAGGAGATTAAATATGAGCATAATACTGATATGAAAAAGAAGAAAACAATTACCCCCCCCTTTATAGACATATTTTAGCTAATCCTACACATCATTTTGTTTTTTTAGTTACAGAGCAGGTAAAGAAGGACATTCAAGGTAGAGTGACAGACAAAAATCTTAGGGTACAGGAATTCAGATGGCAAAGTAGACTTAATGCCTTGATCCCTACTGGTTTAAATGACAGTTGCACAATAGTGTCAGCTTTAAACTTAAGAAATTATTTATTATAAGTATTTTGTTAGTATGTACATATTTTCTACATTTTTTTCATATATTTTTTAAACATTTCAATGATATGAGATCATGTGATTTTTTTGGGGTCTATATTACTTGAACAAAGTTTTATAACTTCAAATACCATATGGGTGACACCCATGGTGTCGCCCATATGGTATTCGAAGTTATAAAACTTTGCTCAAATAATATAGACCCGATTTTTTTCAGTAGCTCTGATACGTTGGTTTGAATATAAATTTGCTGACTGTATAATTGTGAGTGTTCTGAGGAAGTTCCATTGTATGGAATGAAAGCACTAAACCTTTGTTTTGGTGGCTCATTAAAGTATCAGAATATTTCAACTCGAGCAGTTTCCATATTTATTTAATTAATAATTACACATATTCACAAATCCCGCAAATATTATGTAATAAAGATAATTATCTATAAAATACTTACAGCCCTACAGACCCAGACCACAATTTAAAAAAAAAATGTTTCTTAAAAGAAATTCACTATATACCACAGTTAAATGTGCTTCCTACTCATCTGGCTGTATGTTTAGAATAATCTGTCATAGAGGGATTATGAACTTTTGATTCAATCTGCTACAAAGTGATAACATAGATGAGCTGCCAAATGCATAGATAATGTGCACTCACTGTAAAACAAATAAGTGGAAGAAGGGGATCGTGGCTACTATACTGACAGATACATGATTCATAAGATGACTTACTCATGATTCAGTGTATGATCAGGGTACTGTTAGATGATATGTGTCACTTGTGGCACAGTAACTTAGTGCTTATTTCAGTGGCACACTCACCATATTGTAATGCAAATGTTGCTTTATGCATTTGGAGAACTCTGCTAGACTGACCCCTTTAGACTATCAGAAATCCATAGTGACAAATGTTTGCTATTTCAAATTTCACTGTTTAGATAATAAGAAAAGTATATGAGCATGTTGTGGTTGATGTGGACTGAGGTATACCTAAACAAACCAGCTCACTCTGTTAATGGCCTCTCAGAATATTTTAAAAATAAAATGAGTAGATGTGATGGCTGTTTTAATCCACCAATTTACCAAAATTCTACCCTGATGGTAATTAATATACTTGAATGTATTGTGCCCTTTCATTCTAACTTGTTAGATGCAATTCCCACTCTCAACCTCTTCCCAACTGAATCAGGGACAACTCCAGAAATAATCTGGAATAACCAGGACTCATAGCTCTAAACCTTCCATCTCCAAATCATGGAGCACCATATGTCATACTTTGCAAACTTCCCTCAAGTGAGGGTCAAATGTAGCTCCATTTAACTTAAAGAAAAAAAAGGCTTTCTACTATTTGTCATTGAATATGCACAAGTATGTTGGAAACATTTGGAATACCTACTAACTGCTTCATCTACTCACAGGATGGTTTATAGATTTATAGGTGTATGCTAGTTTAATGACCACTGTGGCCTTATTGAGCCTAGCCTTGCATTCCAAATGTGTCCTACAAGTGCTTTGAGCCTTAGAAGTAATTTAAGGGATCTATATAAGACATGGCATGAGTTACAGATGGCCTCTGTTCATTAGAGACATAGGTGTTAGTTCAGGGGTGAATTTCTGATTTCACATCCATTGGTCAGGGTTATACTTGAATAGAGTTAGGAAAGAATTTTGCTTCACGTGCACGGAAAGCCTGTCCCTGTGGTGGGGAATTCTCTGAGACAAATACCTGCCCCTCTAGCATGTCCTTTTTATGTCACAAGCAAAGCTCAGGTCCCAAGATTGAGTAGCTGTGATGGTATTGGTTTTGTAGATGTGAAAACAATTCATCAGAGCATTATCCAATAATGCCTTGTATGCCAGGCACAGACTGCCTCTCAACAGTCTGTGGGAAACTGAGTATAGAGATAGGGCATTGTGTCAATCTGCATAGGACATGCTACTAAGACCTTTGTATTCTTTTTGTGAGGAATCACTGTGGATGTTTCAGTTGCTGCATTTTCCTGGCCAGGTACATATTGAATGGGGAATTGTACTCAATGCTGGGTCTGATGAGGGACGATTACAGAAGAAAGATGACCTCCTTGGACTTAGGTGCCATGCTGCTGCTAATAAGTTAAGCAACATAGTATGTTTTTTATTTCCTAATTTAGATACATGTTGTTCAAAAGCCAGGTTACTAGCCATGAAGATCCCCAAATCCCTGAAGACTGTCTCCACTCTTAGGGACATGCTATCATTAAGAATGTTTCATAGGATGGCTGACTTCTTAAATGGTACTATTATGCATTTCTTAGCATTGAGTTTTAAGCTGTGGCTTTGGCACCAGTTATTTGTCTGTGCCAGTCCTTCCTGTAGGCTATTAATGTCATGGGGGAATTTTATGACTGCTCTTAGTTTGCAGTCATCTGTGAATTTGGTCAGCCACAGGCATCTGAGACTGGCTTTGACTTCCGAGAAGTAAATGCCAAAAAGGAGCAGGCCCAGGAAAGAGCTCTGAGGCACTCCACTAGTGACTATCCTCTTTGTGGATGTGGTCTCACCTATCCTAACTTGAGAGTCAACTGGCTAGCCAGTGTGTAACATAGGGGGATCAATGCCTAATTCCATGAGATTGTTTACAATGCCTGAGTGAGGTAATGCATTAAATGCTTAGCTAGGTGAAGGTAGGTAGTATACACTGTTTTGCCCTTATCTATTGTCCTGATGATGTTTTCAAAGTAGCCTGCCAGGTTGAGCAGGCATGATCTGCCTTTGACAAAACCTAGCTGGGCTGGATCCGGTGCCTGAAGGCTTCCTATGTCATTATTAATCATAGCCTTGAATTTGTTTCCATTGCTTTGCATATGAGTCTAGTTAGACTTATGGGTCTGCAGTTCCCAGGGTACATAGATGGACCACCCTTATGCAGAGGTATGACTGTTGCAGTCCTCCATTCACGTGGGACAAAGTCTGTCTGAACAATATGGCTAAACAGAAATTCCAGAAGACTAGAGAGGTCATGCGTCAGGCCATTTAAAAGACATCTTCGGATATTATTGAGACCCATCCATGCAGTGTTCTTAGCCTTAGAGAGTGTGTTTAGGACCTGCTCTCTAGTGATAGTTGGGGGGGTTATATTTGATGGTATTAAACTGAGGGGATGGAGGGGGGGTAAAAATGGAGCTGAATTTGTCAGCCATCAGATTTGTTTCATCTTCCAGTTCTACATAAGTGACTCCACTGACAATCAGTTCTGTGCACTGCTGTGTACTGCCATTGAGATTTTGGACATAGCTAAAGAAGGCCTTGTTCTTTCCCTTGGCCTGGGAGGTTATTTTTACTTCAAAACTGGCTTTATTAGACTTAATTTCCCTCTTAGTTGTTTGCTTAGCCTGATGAGAGTTTTTATCCTGCTGTGCATCACACACCCTAATTTTAGCTATGACATTTTCCCGTTTGTTGTATAGTCTGTTTATGTTTAGATTCTACCAGGGTTGTTTGTTTTTGTTTTCTTCTGGGCTTGTTTCTGGTAGGCCTACCTGTTTCCATGCATCTATTAACATGATTGTACAAGGCTTCTGTGTATAAGTCTGTATAGACAGCTGTGTTCTCTGCATATGGGGGGGGGGTTAAAATTCTGTCAGTTAATCATTTAATAATAGTTTCCCTTAGAGTACTTACTAACTGTTACAGGAATTGCCAGGATCACATAATTCATTTTTATTTCAAATGAGACAGCTTTATGGTCTGACCTTACCTGAGTGGACACTACATTGGGAGGATGGGGGTGATCAGCATTCTCGCACATTTTTGAATACCAGATCCAGTATATTCACACCCATAGTAGGCAATGGACAAACTGGTCCAAAGTGTTTATGTTTACAAAGTTCAAGAACCTCTGGGCCTTCAAGTATGGGATTGTGTAGGATTCCTAATTTATAGAGGGATAGTTACTCCCCCATGAATATGGTATTGGGTGGAATGGTAATTATCTCCAGCAGGTCTAAGTATGAGTGATGGGTTTCATGGGCCATAGAAAGTGAGCAATAGCTTGCAAGGATAAGATATGGGACTCTACCTATGGTAATTTAGACATGGAGAAGTGCAAGTATATCATCCTGTTATACCAACCTATAGGTTTGTTTGTTTTTAAAGTAGATCAAAACACCTCTACCTTTAGTCTCTGCCTGTGCAGTAGCTGGTCTTAATGTGTGGAAGGCATTGTATCCCAGCACTGCTCAGGTGTCCCCCGTGGTTTAAACCATGTCTCGGTAACTGTACAGATATCTGCATTCTCCAAGATGAAGAGAGCTTGGATGGAGGGAGTTTCTTGTTTAGCCTCCATAATTGAGTAGTGACACCTTTAGATTCCCTTGAGCTGATTTTGCTAAGTTGGGAGGTTTGTCATTTTGATATTACCTAACAAATGTACTATGGAAGAGGACAATGTTTTCTCCAATATTTGAAAGTTTACTGGGGAGAGGCGCAGACCATCCTTGGCAAAGCCATATGATCTTTTGACTATATCCTACCATACTGACAAATATTGTACCTTCTTTAAATGACACTAGAAGGTAAGGCAATTATTAAAGTCACTTACCATGTTCGGTTCATATAGTGGCACCATCCTTGGTGAAAGTAGAATGCTGCTCAATGCTAGGCTAATACCAGCCTGGGATACATGGTCCAAGAGCTCCATAATATCTCTCTTCCTATGATCCGGAGAGGTACATCTCAGATCATTTACAGCCACATAGACTATGACTGAAATATTCTGGTACTTGTGGTTCAGTAACACAAGTGCATAAGTAACTAATCGTGATTTTCTTCTTGTTCAGTCTGGTGAGTGGGGTATCTGTATGTCTCACAATGGAGTTTCCTATGATTAGGGTATTGGGTAGTGTGCTGGCTTGTCTAATTGGCTTTGCAGTTGAGGCTTCATGGGGTGTGGTTGTACGTGTGGTGTCGGTTATTGTTTCAGTAGAGTGCTTTAGAGTTTGCTGAGAAGTAACTCGAGAAATCTACAACCTTGCTTGTTAAAAAAGGCTAAAAGCTCAAGATGAAAGGCAGAGTCTTTGATTAGTCCATCATGAATTTGCCATTGTCTAAGCCCCTTGGGTATAATGACTTCAATATTGACTGGAATGTCTGTAACCAAACCAATCCATCCACCCTTATCAACCTGCATGGATTCCAACAAACCATCAACTCCACAACAAGAACAAATAAGAGGAATAACAAAGATACCATACTTGACTGGATCTTGACAAATAGTCCCCAACAAAGGTATTCTACAGGTACCCTCCCAGATGACCTTAGTGACCACTCTCTCACCTACATCATTAGGCACAAAACTCACCTAAAACCACCTCCCCTAATTTGTTTATCACGTAGCAAAAAACACTTTGACCCTCATCAGTTTCAAAATGACCTCAACCTGGTTAACTGGTCTCCTCTCAAAACTCTCCCAATTGATGACGCTGTAGACCACTTTAATAAAACCTTTCTTACTATTTTCGATCAACATGCACCCATGCGATCTATTCGCATGAAACATAAGACAGCCCAATGGCTTACAACCAACACAAAACAGCTTATTCGTAATAGGAATAAGGCATGGTCTCTGTGGCGAACCTCCAAAGACCCCAGTGACCATCTTAGCTTCAAACAAAAAAGGAATATGACAAAGCAAGCTATTATAAAAGATAAAAAGAACTTTTTCACTCAGCTACAGCATTCCCCCCACCACCATCCACACAAATTTTGGAGATCTATTAACACACTTCTTTCCCCTGGAAAAGTTGAAACTCCCAATCCACTTGGTTCCTGCCCTGACTCTCCCTTACAAACAGCTAATGCTTTCAATAACTTCTTTACATCTACAATACTCAACGTGGCTAACCAACAAACACCTGACCCCTCATTATTGGGTAACCCAAGCTTCTCTCCTCCACTTATGCAACTTAAACCCATATCCACCTCCTATATTCTGAATTTACTTAAAAAACTTAAAGCTTCTACCCCATCAGCTGACAAAGTCCCAGCTGAATATCTCCAGCTAGGAGCCAAAGCAGTTGCCTACCCAATCTCTATACTCATAAACAGAACCATAACAGAAAGTACTGTACCTTCCCTCTGGAAAATCTCACACATCATCCTCCTCTTCAAAGGAGGCGACTCATTTGAATACTCTAACTACCGCCCTATAGCACTACTATCACCCATTGCAAAAATTATGGAGAAATGCATCCACAAACAGTTACTAAATCACCTTCTTTCTAATAATCTTCTTGCTAACTGCCAACATGGCTTTCGTCCTCACCATAGCACCACCACAGCCTTACTATCCTTTATTGACTCCATTAATATTAACCGTAATAGCAATCTTCTTTCATCAGCATTCTTTGTAGACCTGTCTAAAGCCTTTGATATGGTGAACCACCAACTCCTCTTACATCGCCTAAAATCGCTCTCTCTCAATAATCTTGCCTTAACTTGGTTCACCTCATATCTTCAAAACCGGAAACAAGCTGTTTTATGGAACAATAATCTCTCTGAACTTGTGCCCACCACCTTAGGGGTCCCTCAAGGCTCCATCTTAGGTCCTCTCTTATTTTCCATCTTTATTAATGACTTGCATCTTGCCACATCTAAAACTACTTGTATTCAATATGCAGACGACACCACCATCATTTGCTCTGCCACAAACCAAGATGACCTGCATTACCTTACCCAAAAGACATTTACTACTATTGAGCAATGGTTCTCTAACCATTGTCTTCTCTTAAACCCTAAGAAAACTAAACTTCTCCTCTTCTTACCTACACACCTGTCCCCCTCTATTAATCTCACAATCACATCTAACAATGGCACCCTTATCTCTCCTGACCAAACTACCAAACTATTGGGTATTACAATTGACAACCTACTAAAATTTGATTTTCACATCAACTCCACCATAAAATCAACCAATAGAAAACTAGGTTCTCTTTACAGAATCAAAACTTTCCTAACCCCTGAAGCAAAAACTACCATAGCAAAAACACATCTTATCTCCACTCTACTATATGCCTCCCCCATCTATACTAATCTATCTAAACATAACATTAATAAGCTCACTGCAGCCTACCACAACATTGCGAGATTTGCCACTGCCTCTCCATATAAAACACACCACTGCCTGAACCTCTCCAACCTAGGATGGCTTGAATTACCTCACCTAATACAGTACTATCAGCTTACAATTGCCCACAAAGCTCTTTACCATCCTGAAAACATACCCATGCTCTCCACCCTTATAAAACCCTACAACAACTTAAAAACCTTACGCTCTTCCAATAAAATACTGACTCAAACATCTCTTGCAAAGAATACAGCAGGTGACTCCATATTCTCCAACTCAGTTGGTAAAATCTGGAACCAACTTCCTCTAGACATTTTAGTCCAGACTTCCACTTCACTATTTAAGACTAAACTAAAACTCTTTCTAACTAACACTGGCTTTGCTCTTGTATCAATCCTAGTTGAGCTAGCTCATCTTACATCTCCTTTTCTCCCCTTCATCTCTCATACTTCTTCCTACATCGATTTCTTCTATCTAGAATATCTGTTTTCTCTTTGACCTGAAAGTGTATTATCTTAACTAGATAACTGTATTTCTCTAATAACACTCTTCTTAACTTTTCTAAAAAAAAAAAAAGAACTAAATTCTTCTCTCCCTTTTCTTCCTTACCATACTTACACTTTTTCTTTGTCTCTCTATCCCTCCTTTTTTGTAACATTCTAAAATTGTTATTACTGTCCTTCTGATTTGTTACTTATATCCTTCTTTTGATTTTTCAACCATTGTTAATTTTTTTTTTGTTACCATGTAGTACATAGCGGAGCTTTTCTCCTCGGGCCTCCACTGAAAACGGACTTGCATCCAGTTGGACTAGCCCGGTTAACAAATGTAAATAAATAAATAAATAAATAAATAAATAAGTTTTAAGCATTTACGAAAATACAGAATTTCTAACTGCAGTTTTTTTTATATTTAAGCAACTTATGATCAAATTATTTTAAGTTATTGACCAAGTTGCTAACACCATCTGTTGTATTCACATGTCTATTGTTGTTTTAGGAGTTAAACAGATCAAAATTCAGAGAAGTAGACATAAAATCTGATAAAGATGTAATCTGGGCAGAATAATTAATTCTATTTGCTAGACCTGAACCATGGCATCTGAAATTATAAGAAAGGGAGTTATTATGGCAACTTTGTACTAGTGCCAATACCTTTCCAGGGCTTAATGAATATTGCTCTATTAAATGTTTATTAAAATTAAAAGCCTTGGAAAGATGAAATAAATATCTTTAGTATTTAATACAATTAATATGAAATATGTTTAAATTTCATTAATATGTTAGAACTAACACATTCTAGTTTTATTATATATATTTTTGTTGGAATTTTTATAGATGTTAAGTAAATTATTGGTTTAAAAGTATTTTATAAAAAGTTGGTTTCTTTAAATATTTTTAAATAGTTAATTGAACATTGTGATGGAATTGATGTAACATGCTATTTAAGAAGGATTTTGAAGGGAATTGTTTGTCTGTGGAAGTGCAGCAAATTAGGCTGTACGAAAGCACTTAAAATAAATTGGTGGTGTTTTTACGTTTTGTGGCATCCTTTACTTGTATTCATCAGTTGGTTACTCTTCTTCAAGTGTGTTTGGTTTGTAAGCCAAAACACATGAAAACACTGCATTGCCTGCTTGCCCAACATACTGCAGCACAGAGCTCTACTTGATATATCCTTAACACTTAGAGTCAAACTAAAAATAGCAAAGGGCTGGATTTACTAAAACAAGAATTAATTGCCCTCACTCTGTACCATTTTAAGTACTGTACATAGCAGAATATGTCAGCAATGAATTCACACTAAATTAAAATAAGAATAAAGTAACCACCACCTGGAAAAAAAAAACATATCCATTCCTGCCATTAACCCCCCCCCCCAAACTCCCACTCAATGCAACACAACCTTCATTCTCTTGGCAACAAACCTCCAAAGTCCCACTCTGAAAAAAAAAAAAAAAAAAAACAAGGAACACCAAATATGAGCTAAACCATACAAAGCAGAATAATTTAGTCTAAATACTGCTTTATTCAAGGAAAGGAGAAGACGTAACATTAAATGCTCCATGGCATAATCACATATACAAATTTCTTAAGATGTACCACCTCCATTAAAACAGTGCAGTTTTCCAAACTGGAACTAGTGCAATACCAAATAAATTAAGAAAGATACTAGGCTACAATAATAACAAACTCTAGGAATGGGTATTCTAAGAACAAATTTAGGAACTGGTCACCGGGTAAGTGGTTAGCAAGCTTGTAGTTTGGTACTGCCTCTCCAGAGTAAAAATATTTTCCTCTGAATCCAACAAATATCTACCAGCCTGATCTGAGGGCTGGCATGTCACTAAAGCAGACCAGTAACAGTGCAGAAACAAATGGGTCAGTGCCACAAACACTTTTTTTTATTTCTTTATGCATGCATGTATGTTTGCACATATGCATGGATGTAAGTATTTATTTATAGTTTCATAGAATTATAGGTACTTGATTATTAATCTGTGAGGATCTTAAGATGGTTAACCTTACATTCCCATGGTAGTTTTTTACCTAATTTTTGCATGCAAGTAATTTAGAGATGGGATGACATTTACTTTTTCCCCTATCCATGATGGCCAGAGAGATGCTAAACTGGGGTTGAATTTGTGGTTACCCATCCACTTGTCTAAGTTACACTGAAATAGAGTAAGAAAAATATTTTGGCTAATGTGGAGTGGAAGATGATTCCATAGAAGTAATAAAGGCGATACAAACTTCTCTCTCTAACATGTCCTATTTATTTTGTAAATAAGATTGAAATCATTTGAGTGGATGTTTATAATACAATTGAATTTGCTAATGTGTAATAGGTCTGACAGTATGTACTTCATAACTTGGTGAGTACATTGATCTGAAGTCCCTTTCCAGTCACATGCCGGGCCATTGGTCAGAGACAGCTAAAGTAATGAGAATGTGAATCAAACAGAATTATTACATGGATGTAGGCATTGATAATAGCCATTGATAGATTTGTAAACTTTGTGAGCTGTCTAAGCTGTATCAATAAAGATGGCTTGGAAGAGAAAAACATATAATGTTTAGCAAAACATATAAATACGTTTAAATATGTTTTGTAATGATATTACTACAATATAATACTGTATTACTTACAGTATTTACAATTCTTTAGGATAAATAATGAATACATAGCAGTACAGAGATTAACTATTTAGAACTAAGTACTAACTCATGCACAATGAAAACTTGAAGCAGTGGTGGGAGTTAAGGAACAGGATTCCACGAGAAATAATGCTATGCACAAAGCAGTTAAGCAGCTAACAACTGAGACATATAACTTTGTAGTTTTGATTGGTTATTTATCCATTTTAGGAAAACAAAATATTTTCTACTCTTTCTGCAGAGGTAATTTGAGAGGTTTTCCGATCAACAGTAGTGTATTAATCTATATTAATTTAATAGGATTATTATTCCATGGTAGATTAAAACACATATAAAGGAATGCTAAAAAGGACCACCTCAAGTACATTTTAGAAGCAGATATTTAAAAGCATGTATACTTTCTTCAAGCAACAATTTAAGAAACAAAACGGCACAGTTGTTTCAGTTTCATCAGTGAAACAATTTAACATTACATTGTAATAGGTGACTCATATTAATGTGTTTTAGCTTTTGCACACTCAACCTTTGTTCCTGCTGTATTGAATGGATGCCTTCAAGCTCATGAGAATATGCCTACTGTAAGTTCCTGCTGCTTACTACCATTTAATAATGCTGCAAGCTTAATCGTAGTCATGCATTGATTGGCTAGTTCTGTCAGTCTCTTTCTCTGTTAAATCCAGCCAACCCACATTTAAATTTTCATGCTCATGTAATATTTACCATACTCCTGTCTTCACATTGACTTATTTCTTTAGAAAAATAATTGCCTCGTTCTTGCATTTTCTTAATAGTGTATCAATTTGACACTGATTTGTATAGCTTTATAATTAGATTCTGAAACTGTTTAACTTCCTGACCATACTCTTTCTTTAAAAGCGTCTTAAATGTAGCTTGTTACTACAAGTGCAAAGTGGTACAACCAGTTTAATATTCTCTGATGATTACTCATTTTAGAAATTGTAGTTAAACAAAACAAATACAGACAGTTTCATCTGACTGAAATTGTTTTCTCTGACAGTGTTTACAGGGTCTTTTCCTAAAGTTAGCACTGCCCTGTTGCTGCTAAAATAATCTAATAGGATATCATATGATAAATCTTCTCAGGGAACATTTTGAGGGGATCAATGAAGACATTGCAGCCATACTAATGATGCTTACCATATACTTGCATTGTTCACAAATTATTATGGACTTGTTTAAGAAAATGACTACTATTATTCTTCGATGACAGAAGTATTGAATAGAATTGATGTTCACCTTATGGGAAGATATCAGTTAGGTCCTCTGGAGAATAATGGAGTGTGTAAAACCTTTGTGTTTTATATTAATGTTAAGTTAGATAAAGATATGCACATAGATCCAGGCATTGGAAATGTGCAGTTAAACAAAAAATGCATTTGTTTTGCTTATCAGACCTGTCGCATTCTAGAAATGTCATTGTGCCTATAGGTATGGAGCAGATTGGCATATATGTAAGAGATGCAATGCTGACAGGTTTTACAAGATCATGCATGCTGAAATATGGAAGGTGATAACTACCTACATTATGACAATGAGACAGTGAGCTGAAATACATTTATGATAGTTGGAGGAGTCTGACAGGGGTATGCCTTGTTTCTCTTCATGTTTGCAGCCAAACTCTATGGAGAATACCCATTCTGTGAACATGAGGGCTGCTTTTTGTTCCTGTTGTTGCTGATTTTGTTCTGTTACTTTCATGGGATCATAGGCGGTTTCTAGGCTAACAGCCCTAGAGCCTTTTAAGCCAAGCATTTCTTGCCCCGATTTTCCCAATTATCAATGCCCATGGGCTAGAATTGCTTTGATATAATCATGTGCCTTAGAGAGTCTACAAATGAACCCATCCATAAGGGCCAGAGGCAACAAGCCAGGATTAATTTGTGATTTCCCCATCCACTGGCCAAATTACATTTGAATAGGTTTAGGGGTGAGCACTGTTTCACTTAAATGGGACGTCTGCTCGAAAGAAGTGTTAATCTCTAAGACACATACCTGTCCCTCCAACATGTTTTGTTTATGCCACAGATGAGGTTTATATCCTTAGATTGGGTAATTCTAGTGCTAGTTGTTTTGCTAATGTGTAGCAAGTCCATCAGAGCTGAATCAGAGAATACCTTGGATGTTAAGCATATATTGCCCCTCAGAGGTCTGTAGCAGACCAAGTAATGGAATAGGACTTTGAGGTGGTCCACATAGGGCATATTATTTACACCTTGGATTCATTTAGTAAGCAACCTTTGTGGCTCCTCCAGCTATTGCAAATACCTGGTCAAGTACATATCTAATCAGGGCTAAGTAGAATGGGACTATGATCTCCTTAGATCTGGATGCCATGTCCTTACTTATAAGTTGCCCCATGTGAAAGACTTTTCTCACTACCATGGGCACATGTTAATCAAAGTTCAGGTTACTGTCAACCTATGTTCCCATGTCCCTTAGCACTGGTTCTACTCTTAGAAAAGGATTATCAGTGTTGTAATTTGCAAGGGGGTTGTCTTCTCAAAGGGCATAATTATGTATTTTTTTGCATTGAGTGTAAACCATAATTCTGGCACCATTTATTTGTCTCTATGTCAGATCTCTCTGGAGGATATCTACATCTTTAGGGGAAATTCAATGATTACATCCAACTTGCAATCATTACCAGATTTAGTCAAAGGCCCTCTACATTTGTCTTGAGTTCAGAGAACTATATTCAAAATTGGAAAGGTCCCAATACAGAGCCCTGTGGGACATCAATAGTAGCAAGTCTCTCATTGGAAATGGCTTGCATCCACCCTAACTGCATGTGTGCTACCTGTGAGCCATTTGCCTATCCATCAGCTTACATAGGGATTTATACCTAAAATTATGAGTTTGTCTATAATAACCAAGTAAGGTATTGTGTCAAATGTCTTTGCCAGGTCAAGGAAGGCAGTATATAGCATTTTCCCTTGCCCATGGCAATAGTGAGCTTCTTGAAAAAGTCCACCAAATTTAGAAGGTATAATGTACCCTTGATGAAACTGGATTGGGATGTGTCCATTCTTTGAAGATTTCATATACCTTTGTTTATCAAATTCACAATAATTATTTCTATAATCTTGCATATAAGACTTATCATTATGCTAGTTTTTATGTGCAGCATTGTTTTGAACTTCTGCTCTGTTTGTAAAACAGAGCATGAGCCTATAATACAGTATTAGAAAGATGGGATTAGACATGATGTACTTAAATTCAACAATAATTTATTTCATTTCTAAGACACCAGGGATACAGTCCTATAATTTTAAGCAGTTAAAACTGAGGGGGTCAAATTAAGAGAAGTTCTACACTGAAAGCACTGAGATTAGAATTTAAGTCTTGGTTGTATTTTATAGCTGAACACCTCTGTTGTTATTTCCTGAAAGATTTTTAATGAAGTCTCAAAGGCAGACAGAGATATAGCTTTTCACAAACATGCACAAGCTTCTTTAGTTTCTGTATCTTTACAGTTTTTTTTTAATTTTGGGTATTATGATGAACTTCTGCTCAATGTGCTAAGTACAGTAATGGCCTCCATGTCTTTACTGTATTGACATTACATCAAAAGTAAAAATATTGTATATGTTACCAGAAAATATATGTCCTTCTAATTAGCAATACGCCAAACATAACATATCAAGTGTTAGAGTAAATAATGCAAAGGGGTCCATTTAGGTGAAGGACTGCACAAAAACTCATAAATGCAGAAATGAACTGAATGTATATTTGCAACAGAGGATCCATTTATTTCTCTCTGAAAACTGTATTATGAAATCTCAAAGGGTTTGCAATATGATATTTTATAAATAGGCACTACATCTGTATGCTTACAGACACTGAGTTCTGCCATTGAACATTTTGCTTGACATCCAGATTCAGTCTGCAGTGCTGCCTTAAAACTTTGCTTGGTATGTAGAACATAGCAATGACATATAATAGTTTTTTGCTGATTTGTTATTAGACTAAAAAAAATCATATATATATATATATATATATATATATATATATATATCACCAAAATAAGGAAAAAAAGATAGATAGATATTGTTTGAGCAAGTGCTGTCCGAGGACTTAGCTGGATCACTGAATCTGGCAGAAGTTCTCAAACGTAGCAGCTCCATCTGTGTAATATTGATATTAAAACAATGATTGAGAAGGTCACACTGAAAAAAAAAATCTGTAAAAACTAAATGAAAACTCCAGCCAAGCTGAAACTTCCAATGATTGATCTCTCAAACCTCTTGAATCAAAAGCCCATGGTATATATGCAAATGACTCTTAGGAATACCAGGTGTTTCAGCTAACTGTCAATTCTGAATGCGCATGACTTGTTTTATCATTTTAATGGAAAATTCAAGACAATAAAGCCAAACCCCACTAGCTATAGATATGCATATTTCAACCTTGCTATGATCTCATCAGCACAAACAAGCAGAGTGTATGATGAAGCATAAGAAATACAGGGCTGTTATACACAGCTGATATCCATTATCATTAGGGTGACCTAATGCTAATGCTATTGCGCTATCATCAGACTGATGTATTATGTGTAAACATGTCTATACATACAGACATATACGTATACATATCCATCTGTCACTCTCTCTCTCTCTCTCTCACATACATATTATATCTATTGCTATGTAGTGTCAAATAGATATATACTGATATATATAGCTATATATGTCACATGGATACATAGGGTCTCCCCCATATATCTACATAACAAATATACATATCATACACACACACAGGTACATGTATAAATATGTCTGTATTGTCCCACATACCCTAATAATGGAGAGTAAATCTGCACTATCATACATCCATACTATTGCTCAAAGGATCCATACTAAGAGTGGAGCTGTACATAATCCAATTAAATACAGACCCCTGTGCCTGCTGGATGTCACCAGGTAGAGAGACACAGGTGACAGGTGGTGGAATGTATGTTTTAATGCACGCATGGACAGGGCACATTGTTCCTGCCTCAGGTTTGCCTATCTAACTGGAAGCAGCCACATATGGCCATACTGGTAAAAGTACACATATACCTAGGATAATAACAGTTAGCCCACTGCTAGGATACTAGATGCAGATAACGGTATGAAGCAATATCACTGTATAGACCACACATGCTGTTGAACACCAGCCTAGTTTGTGTAATGCACAAGTACTGTACCTGCAGTCACATTTCTAATAGACTCAAACTATGGCATGTGCAACAAGTACTGTGATTTATAGTGTGCAAGACTATGTAGGTAGGGGATCTAATCTCTCTCTAGGCTACTTCTTACTCTTGTGCATGTATGTGTATGCCCTTGCAAAACAACTGCCATGCCCTCATGGGCTATCCACCTGCAATGGTTATGCACTTTTTGGCCCTGTAACTTGATGCTGGCTACCACACTGCCCTCTTCTACAAGGCCTGATGATGGCATCCACCTTAAGACTACCAGCTGAGAGTGTAGTATATGCTGTGGCATGTGTGATAAATACTGTGTTCTATAGTGTGTGACTAGAAACACTGGGGGTTCTAATCTCACTCCAGGCTTCTTGGTGCGCATGGCATAAATATGCTCATATTGGTAACCCAGAAATAAGTAGGGCTTTGCAGTATTTTATTTGTAGCGTGTGATGATGATGATGAACATCATCAGCCCCCTTTTCCCCATTTTTCTACATGGTGTCGGGGTATCGTGTTAACTGTTGCCAACTCTCTTGAATCAGTGCCACACTCCTGCCTTCTTCAACAGTCATGCCTGACTGCCGCAGATCTTCTTTCACACAATTTATCCACTTCTTCGCTGAACATCCTTACTTCCTCTTACCTTCGTCCTGTCTGTCCAGAATCTTCCTCACCCGATTGTCTTCTGCTTTTAACACATGTGCTGAAACCACCATAATCTGTTCTCTTTGATCTTTTCTGCAATTGGAGCTACTTTGGCTTTTGCTCTTATGTCCTCATTTTTTCATCTGTCCAACAGTGTGCATCCTATCACCTTTCTCAGGCACTTCATTGCCATCACCTCTATCTTCTTCAACTGTTCTGCCTTTACTGCCCAAGTTTCTGTACCATACAGTAGTACTGGTCACACCACTGTCTTGTACACCTTACTTTTCAGCTTCTTTGGCATTTTTCTGTCATAGACTAGACCTGATACTCCATGCCATTTGGCTGCAGCCCCTCTGATTCTAGCTTTGACTTCTTCATTCAGACTACCCTTCTCCTCAACTACTCCTCCCAGATACTTGAAGTTGTTTACCTGTTCCACTATCTTCCTTTCTATCTCTATTCTCAGCTTCTTCTGCTTTCCCCAATTTGCTGCCATCACCACCATCTTATCTGTGCTTAGTTTCATCCCATATGCCTTCAGATTTGCATTCCATTCTCCTATTCTTTGCTGAAGTTCTATCTCAGAGTCTGCCTGTACTGCCACATCATCTGCATACATCAGCTTTGTTGATCCATCCCCTCCAACTTTTATGCTAATGTAGTCCATCACCAGTATGAACAGCAGTAGGCTCAGAGCTGAACCCTGATGTACACCCACACTCACTGGGAACCCCTCTGTGAGGCCAAACACTGTTTGTACCTGAGTCATTGGGTCCTTGTACATAGCCTGCACTAATTCTACCAATGTTGCTGGACGTCAAACCACAGCAGTACTGCCCAGACCAGCTTTCTTGGGAACTTGTCATATGCTTTCTCCAAGTCTAGGAATGCCCAGTTGGACTCTCTCCACATCTCTAGCTTCTTCTCAAGTACCTGTCTCAATGCAAACTTTGGGTCACTTGTGCTGCATCCTGATCTGAATCCAAACTGCTCATCTCTCATCTTACATTCTGCTACTCTGTGTATCCCTTTATCAATAACCCACTCAGAACTTTCATGCAGTGTGATAGGAGTTTGACTTGGGGATGTATGTCCTGATGTACTCTCACCCAGGTCCATGGTGACTGTATGTGATGTGTGTGATGTGGCCCCACAAAGGACTGAGCACAACAATACCTGCTGATGTCATCAAGCATAATATGTCCTGAACTGATAGTACCAGCACACAAGAGGTGCATTGCGTGCATCACGTACTGTGATCTGTAGTGTGTACCATTACATAGGTAAGTGTTCTCATCTACATACAGCCAACTTGCACTACTTGTGTACCTTGGTGTGTCCTGTATGCAGTGATTGGAAGTGGTGTTAGGCTCAATGTGGCCATGGTTGTGTGTGAGCCTGTTAGAGCATTTTACATCATGTTATAGAACCATAGGACATTTGAACTCCACTGGCATAATGGTCATATAGCCATCACAATCATAGACATCTTTATACCCGTAGTTACTGGATCAGCACATATTGCCCCCAGTCCAAGAGGGTCTCAGACAGACACCCTGTGTTGAGATAATGGTCATCCAATCATTCATACAGATGGCATTTGGTGAGGTGCACTGATTTGCTCTATGTGCCATTAGGCAGGGTTCTATTTCAAGGGTGTGTTTAAGTCTGCTGGATAAATATCTCCCAAAAGGATGTAATACCAACTTCACATTCAGGGTTAATGTCCTTACAGTGGGTTATCCATCTACTATGCCTCCTACAGATAGGCGGCCTATGCAATAAAGCAGGGTCACACATTGCCCTGTATGCAAGGTACAGATCACTTCTGTATTAGTCTATATGCCACATGTGACAATGACACTCATTGCAGATTATCCTCATTAAACACATACTGGAGATGTTAAGTGACCTTGTGAGGGATCATACTGTTGTGTGTAATTTCCAGTACTGCTTGGAAAGGTACATCAACAAATGGTCATTGCACTCAGATATTGGCATGCTGATGGAAGAGTACTTGGAAGTTATGAGCATGTCACTTACAGGTGACTGTGGTCTCAGCTATGCCATATGATTCCTGCCATACCACTGTAGAGATAGGGTGATCTGAAGTACATTAGGTGCAAACCTATATAACCAGGTATGTGTGCCCAGTTCATTCACTCCTGAGTATGTACATCACATATTGTGACTGATGTGTTACCAGGTAGATAGGTCTAACTGATGGAACTGATACTACATAGATATTTGCATGTAGTTTATGGTCATTACTATGTCAACAGACATGTATTTACAATACTCTCTGACAGGATAGTGAAATACAATAGACACTATGTGACTGCTCACAATTTGCAGGCATCAGCCAACATTGTTAGCCACAGTCAGTCAGTAGTCATGTGTATTATGGGTGAATGGATTCCAAGCAGTAGAGGACCCAGGACTGCATCCTGTTGAGAATTGCTGCTGACTGATCAGCTACTGGATGCAGATGTCCCTATGTTGCGTATGTGTGCCAGCAATGGGCCACTTAGTGACCCCTACAATGATAGTATCATGGATGCCTAAGTGGGTGCTTTGTAAATCTTGCCTGAGCAGAGGATAGAGTCAGATGGCTTGGCTGAGTCTAGGGGGTTGTATGCCCTGATGTACTCTCACTCAGATCCATGGTAACTGCCTCAGAAATGTCCACCATGTGCAACAGTCATGCTCCCCCATCATACATCCAAAGTGTGCATAGTCAACTGTGTGTAGAACACATATATGTGTACTGATCAGCTTCATGATGATTACCCCTATGTGCATACAGATATGGATACTCAGACAAAGAGGTGTCAGTCAGTAGATGCACCACCTCTGTGCAAGGGTATGACAGTTGGGTCTATATTAGCAACTCAAATGCTTACCTTATCGAATCCCTAAACATTGATCCGTCCTTATTGAAACGCGAAAACATTGAACGTCCAGAAGAGTGAATCCGGAAATGTTGAATCGTCATGGTTGGCCTTCTGTGGTATAGCTCCATAAGGTAAGTGTGCGATAGTTACAGACCTTAGGGTTAGGGTCCAGGTTAAGGTAAGTGCATGGATAGTAATGTATGTTAGATTTAGTGTAGGGTTTTATTAAGTGTATGTGTGTGGATTATTTAGTTTGTTTGGGTTTAGCTTTTTAAGGTAAGTGTGCGATAGTTACGGACCTTAGGGTTAGGGTGTGGGTTGTTAAGTGCATACTTGGTGGTATATGTAAGATTTAGTGTAGGGTTAGAAGTAGGGTTTAGTTTAGGGTTAGAAGTAGGGTTTTGGTTAGTATATGCATGTGGTTTATTTAGTTTGTTTGTGCAGGTAGTATGTAGCAGGCGTTGGGGTGGGGCAAGTATGATAGTTTGATGTTTTGAATTTCGTGGTTTAGGGCATTCGTGTTTATGCGGTTCAATGAGGATGGGTCGATGTTTAGGGATTCGATAAGGTAAGTGCTCATGTTTATATTATCGACCCTAACAGTTGCCATTGTCCACTCAGCTGGTGAGCAACCAGTAGTGTCAGTATGATTCCAAGGGTGTCCCAATGGTGATAGTCATCCTTGTCGAATCACATGTGAGATGCAGCCTGGAATGTTAGCATATGCAATAGATACTGTGTATCTTCCAATGAGAAGTGAGTTAACAACTGATCTGTAAATATGGAACTTATTGGAGAAGTTGTACGAATGTCATATATTACATGTGGTGGAGACAAGAGAGTGTAGTTGACGCAGACAGTGTGGGTGTACATGTTAGGTATGAGTCCAGACCCATCATATGTGGCATCATGATGTATGAGGTCATCGACAATCTGGGCCAGTCCTTTGAGGTCACATATGTAACTTCACTGTGCGTTGTGGTTCTGCTTTGCGTGGGTGGCTACTTTAGTCACTTACCATGTCTGTTCAACATCACAACAGCACTATGGGCTCCTTTTAGCTGAGGAGGTAGTGCCTCTATGTTAGGGGACACACCATGATCATAAACATCACACAGCACTGTCCGCATGTTATTGTACAGACTGCTAAATGGCAGGTGTCCACCAGTCAGGATTGCTGAGCCATGATGAGACTGTGTCCCTCCTGTCACATACAGCTGAGTTCATGCTGTTGTAATGCTACTGACATAATGCATGGGTGCAGACCCCTGCATATTGCCTGTCCCATTTGAAGGGGGGGTGCAGTCACACTATGTCAACCATCCCACAAGAGGTAATAAATGGCTGTCTTGACATATATGTCTGTATTGTCTGCAAGGGGTGTATGTGATGGAAGTTGTAAGGAGACTGATCTGTGGCTAGAGCCCACCAGGGAGGACCTCACATTGGGGGGCTGTACTGGTCACCCATATTGGTAAACACATGATGCACTATGTTGGTTCCCCTTGTGCAGATATCACGGCACTATTGCAGGGCATTAGAGGTAAGGACCTGGACCATCTTTTGGGCAAGTGAGATGCAGCATGACTAAGCAACACAGTGTGTTCATATTAGATTTCTCTAACATGTTTGCTTGTGCTCTTTACAGACACCTTGCATGACTCTCATCCTGCAACATGCTGGAAGTAACTGCAACACATACTTGAATGGAGTAAAACCAGCAGGTAGTGCCAAGCAGTGTTTGCAGATTTCTGAGTCTTGTTTCCTGAAATGCCATGGTAGGAGTTAGCATGGATATGAGCACTTACATTGTTGTACATCTAGTGACACTGGACCAAACACTGTTACTTTTCCTCAATCCAGATCACACTACTGACTGTAATAGGGAGAACACATTGACTGTTACACTATGCATTGGATATCGGACATATGTCTCACTCCACCAACCATGGCCTGACAAGGTGTTTGACAATATTAGACCAGTAGGCCTTGCTAGAAACTGTGTATGTCATGTAATCTGGGATGATAGCAGTGGGTGACCAGCACTGTAATGACGCCAGTCACCAGTGAGGTTCACCATCCTCCATTATTGATGTACCCTGTCTAATATTCCCTCTCTGCAGTCACAGCCACTGCCAGTGGCCTCTGACTGAATACATTAGTAGGTGATTGCATATTGGGAGCTGTCACAGACACTCAAACAGAAACAACAGTTATCCAGGATGGCCTAAGGCACAGTCAGTCATACTTTGAGCCACTGACAAAGACTAAATGCCAACCACTGCACAATACTATCCTGTGAGACATCATCCACCCCTGCAAAATATTGTAGTGTCTGCACATGGTTGAGCCATTACAGATGGAGTTATGGACACAGAAAGTAATGTAACCTTTGGCTCTCACTTGTTGGTAAGATGTGAGGATGCATTTATTCTTGTACACCCTACACCAACAGGTTTGGGATGTAAATCCCAGCTTGTCACTGCTATACTGAATGCGACAGTCATCACAGCTGTCATTGTGTGCAATGGCATCCTTGCTATGTCCCTACACAGGCATATCATACAAGTGTAGCAGCCACACAGGTGTCATGGTACACCAATACACAGTGTAGATAACATATCCTATGGATTCCGTGTCATGACATACACGTGTAGTCTGTCCCTTAAATGCTTTGAAGGGGATATGTCTGGTGCCATACAGGGAGGTGTCGGATCCCACTGTGTACCCCCTGCTTATCCATGACAAGTCTAATACATGTCTCACCTGTTCTACATGCCTACAACATCACTGTGGTATACATAGTACATGCTGGAGAAACAGGTAGGTAACATAGACAGTACATACATCATACATGAAACAGGCCCTCATGCATGTGAAGCACACATCTGCTGTGACCCAGCATGTGCAGATTACAAAATGGGATGCAGAACACAACAATCATAATGGGTGTCGGGCAACTGTGTGTACTTAACACATGCTATTTGTAGATGGGTCAACTCTGTCACCACAGCTTGTAGATGCTAGAGTTCCCAAAACCCTGGAGACACTTACCAAGAGTAGCAGACCTGTTCACAGATTAGGGATGCACGAGTATGCTGAATGCTGCCATTGCCCTTGTTAGCCTGTTATACACATATGAACCTATGTTGCCATGCACTTATAGTGCTGTACCTTACTGAAGACATATTTCTGCTGTGCTGATATGCCATCCTGTGCTGCTTTATTACCACTCTGTATCCATAGGTTACCACAACAGACTCCTGAAACATAAACATAAACAGGTCCGTGACACACCTGTCATCATGTAACTATACAACCATTACAACATCAGGTGCACAAAAGTATGTGGTGTACTCATGACAGATGCCAGCATACACTGTCCCTCATTAATCACTACACCTGACATGGCAAAACAACAATGCATTACACAAGTACATGTTAAGTAATATAGTCGGTCTGTATATCACACACATAGCTTCATTTCCCTACATAGATGGCAAGGATGACAGGGATGTGGCACAGGTATCATCAATTGCACAGGGTGTTGTGTAGGGGTGCAGGAGGCCTAGGCTGACCCAAAAGGTTGACAGCATGTGTGTGAGTCAGGAAGGGTAACAAGTAATATGGACCATGGAAAGGTGCTGTGTGTGTCTGTAGGTGACCTGCATTTGACAGTGGTGTGTGAGTGTGTGTGTGTACACAGTCAAGCTCAGTGCTAGGCTTACATGTGTGTATGTTGGACAGCTTTGGACTATACATGGTAGAGTTGACATTTCACCATTTCCAGTCCCAAACACAGGAAATGGCTCTGCCAGGAGTTGCACTGGCACCTCTATGCCCAAGATCAGAATCGATGCTAGTAACTGACAGTGACTGCTGTCTGCTGAGACTGTGTCCCCCACAAGAATGTTTTTACCCATGAACCCATGGCCTGCCACATCATGGTGTGGACAGCACACTCCCCTCTGTACCACGGAATGGCAGTAGGTCAGCAGATGGGGTTGCTGACCTACTACATCCACAAGTCCGATGCTCAACTCCAACCACATGTTCCAGCACAGACAATGTGTGGTCAAAGACAGACACTGTCTCAGCCCACCTTCTGTCCACTGCATTAGTCAACCAATCCATGGTGTCCCCAATGTGGTGAAGGCAGTCACGAATGTCAGACTGTGCTGCATCCTTAACCCTAAACATACCTCTGGTGTTCCATTCAGAATGTGCCTGTGCCTCCATGAAGGCCCAAAACATGCGCTGAGTAACCCATGATATGACATCTGCAGCAGGTTGTGGACAGACAGCAGGCATCCTACAAGCACCCATGTCAATCTGCCTGTGTGGGACCTCGCCAGCTCTCTGGCAATGGCCAGTGTCTACACTCACTGGAGCCATCATTGCCACATTTTCCTGTTCAATGTCCCCACAATCTGACTGTCCAATATCTGTGGCCTCCAGCAACTAGGTATGTGTGGGCATACTGACTGTGTGTGGTGACAATGGAGGCAGAAAAGGGATGTCTACCTCTGGACAGATTCAGACCCCAACACCCCCACCTGTGCCTCACTGTGGCCACCATTACCATCAGAGTCTGAAGCGACATTGACATCAGGTTGTGTAGGGGACAGAGACCCCCCCAGTAACCTGTGATAAGAAAGAAAAAAGTGGTACATGAGTACCTGAACTATAATGTATGGAAAATCCACCAATACTGACAATAACAAAGACCCGCAACTGTATTAGCAGTCAAATTTTTCCTCTCCACTTTTATCCAAAATAGACTTTCTCAGAATAAAATACACATTCAGCTCAAGACCTTTATAACAATCACTTCAAGTAAATCAAGTAAAACATAACCAGTACAATTTACCTTTTAATTAAGCAATATGACACTATACTTGATAAAACAACACCTAAAAACCCAGTACACCTATCATAACAAATATATTGATATACATGTTTTACTGCCTAATTTAATGTCCTTTCAACCTTCTGTGTTTTAAAAGGCATTTTAGAGTAAATGCCTCATTTAAACCAGAAGGCCTGTCTTGTCTTAGGTGTCACTGCCAAAGTGTTTCTATTTGTTTAACTACACTCCTGTGATTACCTCTCTCTAAGATCCTTATTTACCTGTTCCAGAATGGAAAATAAAAACATTCTACCATGTTTGCACACGACATTATGTTGAAATAGGGAATTATTCTGGCCTTTAACTTTAATAACAAAACAGTGTCATGCTTACCAGGAGCAGGACCATGACCTTGGCCAATACCTGACGGACCTGTGAAAATGTAAGGGTGAGATAATGTCACAACCTACGTATGCTGCAGCACAAGGTAATACATCCATATATCTCACATTTACAGTACCTACTGGTTGTATTGGTCACATTCTGAATATGAGAGTACAACTGTGATAACCCCCCCCCCAAAGAACTAATACCTGACACCCATATAAAAGTATGTGCAGCCTGACACACTGATTGCTACGGTATTACAATGTTATCACAATAAGCCTACCTGCATGCTCCTCTGCTGTGGAAACTGTGGCACCCACCTCCACGATGTATGGTGTTATGAATGCCTGGGAGCTGTCATGTGTGCCTAGATTCAACATGGATTCCTCAGTGGCTGTTAGTGGTTGTTCTGCTGCAGGCCCTCCACTGGTGATGGCATGATTCCTGGCTACATTTGCTGCCCTTTGTCATGCAGCATTGATAATATCTGTTGCATGGCGTCAAACCTGCTCATATGTCCTGCCTGATGGCCCATGCCATTCACATCACAGACAAGGTCTGCCCACAATGCAGCCTGCTGTTGCCTGTTTTGCCTCCCCCATGGACAGTTGGATTTGATGATGTTGCCTTAGTCCTTCCAGTATAATTTCATTTTCTGCGTCAGAGAAAGGTGCATGGCAGCTACAATACATGATTCCTTAAAGACAAAAAGGGGGAACACATTACAGGATCACATATGTGGAAGTGCACTATGTAGTGATGCAGCAAGGACAAAATGGCTGGCACTATCCACAGCTTGGTCATGCATGTCATACTCCACAGTGTTCAAACATACTAAGTGTGTGGATATATCTGAGATAGTAGCAATAGTCAGGTATTCTTGTGTGTGCCATGACAGATACTGTTGTATGAAAATACAAGCAACATACCGGTCTACTGTGGTGTGTTCCCTATGGGCATGTCCCTGGTAATATGTCATAGGAACAGTGCCCCACAATTAGCATTGTGCAATTAAAACCACTATAAAGGGGCAGTCGAATGAGACCAGTGTGTCACAATGATACCAGACAATGCACCCATGATGCATTGTACATCCTGTGTAGGTGTAAGACAGCAGGAGATCAATGACATGTCCTTATCACAGGTCTACAACAGGCTTAATGTTATCCCTGTATGTCTATTCACCCATCTGCATCCGGTTGTACACAAAATCAGTTACATACCTGATGGAGTGCAATACTCCTCTGTTGATATATGGTGATAGTAAAGTTTTCACAAAGGCATGCTCTGTGTGAGGAAAGTCACATACAGACTGGTTCTCCATAGCCAGCTGGTTGCCTTTTGAACATGCTTCACATCAGCAGGTGATTGTCTCTAAACCAATCTTTGGGTCTGAAATGCTAATTGCAGCTAACACAGCTTATTTGCACTATCATTAACCAATGGCATGCAACCACTGTACAATATATAAGATCTACATGCTGATTATGGCCCCTTTCTGATATGCTGTGCTGGATATTACTGGGGTGAGGAGACTACATCATTGCAAAGGGTGGCTCTGTAGCAGATACCTTACCATAGAGATGTGTATGCTACAGGCTGCAGCTGCTGCTGCTGGTAATAGATATAGGCAGAGAGTGTGAAAACTCTGGAGGACAACAAGCTGTATGAGTAACTGTGGGAGCTGTGTCAGCCTTGTTGTAGACACGGCACACTACTCAGCAATGTGCTTAAAATATAAAGAAAAGAAAAATGGAGAGATAGGAAAGTTGTAAAATGGGGTGCAAGTATGGGGAAAAACATAATGAAAGGCAGCTAGGTATGTGCAGGAAAGGTGTAGGAAAGAACCGTAGTTATCCATTTCTTGTACAGCAACAATTGTGCACTTTGACAGAATTTGTACAAGATTTTAAACTCTCAACCCCAGACAGAGGGGTAAGGACAACATAACTCTGTTGTCAAGCCAATTAGACCAAATTACATGTGTCCAGTGGACACGTGTGAAATGGAGAGCTATGTATGGGATGATATATTTTTTTTATTTTGGGGACAGGTGCCATTTTTTTTTAAGTGAGTGTGGAATGTTGGTGAAGGGACATAGGTACGTATTGGTGAGGTAAGTTGGGTAGGTGAGGATGCATTTCCAGACAGACAAGACTGACAAGCCAGCAGACAGGGGCAGTGTGTGACACATGAGGGGGTGAACACCTTGGATAGGGATGGTGTTGTGGAATCCAAATCCCATGTGCTTCCAGACAGCAGCAGCATGACTCACATCCCCAGCCATGGACTGTTGGCCCTGCCCCTTCACTGCTCTGGGGGGCAGTGATGGAGGCTGGGCACTGGGGTGAGGCTGCCTTACCAGGTTGGCCAGTTTGCCCTCAACCCAACCCAGGTGGTGGTGAAACCCACAGTAGACTATCCTGTGCACAAAGATGACCAGCGCATCTTGGGTGACAACACACCCTCCACTACTGGTTCCAGAGGGGGGCCCATCCCTGTCCCATGGGGTGGTGCTACCCAATGCTGCAGGTAGTGCAGGGGCAACAGAGGGGGCACCACCAGTCTGGGTCCCAGATGTGCAGGGGCCTTGTGCCACAGCCAGTTGAGACAAGGTAGGGGGATCAGCCGGAACCAGCCTACCTTGACGTGCTGTGGTGAATGAGGCATAGCAATATGTTAAGGTTAGTAATAACCAAAACATTGTTAGTATTAACAGAATGGAACATCATTTTCATTCATCAAAATACATATTAATGTATAGTATGTTTAACACAACAGTAAATAGCATAACAGTGAGTATGGTAACAACATGCCAGTAAGAAATAAACCATAAGGGAAACAAAACAGTTAGTTTAACAAAGTATGTTAATACTGAGTCATAATAACACATAACAATACCACAACACAATTTGCAAAAATATAGTTAGTTTAACAACATATGTTAATATTAAATCATAATAAATGACAATAATAGATAAATGAAGATAAGAGATGGGGACAGAGAGAGAGAAACAATCCATTAATGACAATGCAGACTATATCCGTGAAAACACTGATACTACACACTCTACAGGCGTGTAGTGCCAGTTCTGAGTACAGTGACTACAATTCTCCTATAGCTGATATAGCACGTACATACCTCTCAGTCTGTTAGCATGGGTCAGTATGGGTCAAGTAATAACAAATGCAGGTACACTACTACTACACAGAATGCTTTCACATAATGTGGACATCTATAACTATCAAGGTGTTCTGTAAGCAGATTTGGTAATACATTGCATTCCAGATAATCATTCTTCTGGTAATGCAGTGACAGATTGATTAGGCAGTTTTTTACGTGAAATTGTGACACTTCAGAGGCATGTTTGTGTACAGTATATAATCTAGTTATCAGTCATGTCTTAGTTGGCAGGTATGGGACTAGAATCCAATACCTGTGACTGCAGGGGGCATTTGTAATAAATTTAATTTTATTGATATTGCTGATAACTGTCTGTGAAATGTTAGCACACTCATATCTGCTCAAAATATAGGCTACCTCAACCATATACCATATACCATTTGTTCCTGGAGTGGGAGTAAAAGAGAGCATTATGTGACTGAATTTGTTTTGCATTCTAGAACCATTTCAGTGCTATATTTGATTGCAGTGACAGTAGAACATGCATGCATGGTATACAGCCATACTGCATTTATTGAAACACATCTCTTTTGGAATCAACTATGTTGCTTAACGCTTTATTGGTATTGCTGATAAGTGTCTGCGAGATGTAACCGCAATCATATCTGTTAATAACATGGGCTACCTCACCCATATACCTTTTGTTCCTGGAGTAGGAGAAAAATACAGCATTATGTGACTAAATTCATTTTGCATTCCAGAACTATTACAGTGGTATACTTGACAGCAGTGACAGTAGAACACACATGCATGGAATACAACCATAATGCATTTATTAAAACAGATTTCTGTAGTAATCAACAATGCTGCTTAACACTTTATTGGTATTGCTGCTAAATGTCCGTGAAGTCCACACAATATCTGCCCATAGAGTGGGCTACCTCAGACATATATCATTATTACCTGAAGTATGAGGAACAGAGAGCATTATGTGACCGATAATGGCCTGGAGACAGTCTTGGGCCATACTATGAGTTCACCAATACAGTTTGCAGGCCATTACTTTTGCATCCTACAGCTATTAGAGTGTTACACTTGACTGCAACAACTTTACCATGGACAAGTAATACATGCAGCTCTACTGTGATGGTTATGACAACACAATTCTGCTGCACACCATTATGATTACTGTTATTGGTATTGTTTATTATTCTTTGCAATTGTTTGTGTCTTTCGGCTTTTCCCGGTTAGGGGTCGTCACAGCGGAACTCCGGTCCGCTAATGATTGGCAGTTGATTTTTACATACCGGCTTGCCAGGCCTGACACACAACCTTCAACGAAGGTACGCCCATTCACACATGTCTCCACGGAGAAGACGCTCTAGCTGAGAATCGAACCGGACAGCGTCTTACTGTGAGGCAACAACGCTACCGCAACACCACCACCTCTTATTATTCATTGCAATACAGTTGTTATTGTGCATTTATTGCACTACAGCTCTATTTGCTCATTTATTGCACTACAGTTTTTATGCTGTATACTTTATTGCAGTAAATGCTTGACTCTTTCTTGCTTATGCACTACAGTTAGTATAATAAATCTGTACATATCACACTCATGGTGCAACCTGGCCAGGTGCCTGCCATGGGACTCAACAATGCAAACCCTCACAGCTGCAGCTGTTGGGAGAAAAGCACACCATTATGCATACCAGTTTTGCAGACATTCACCTTGCATATTGGTAAAACAGTGGAAAACATACTTATATATTTGTGAGGCATTCCCAGCTCTAGCTTCTTGGATCCCGGTGTTCAAGGTTCCACTCTTTCTCCTCTTCGAGTCACAACACTGCTCACCTGTATGGGGGATTCCAGTAACATTGGTGAGTTCCCTGGCTAACCAATCCCAGGTCTCTGCCTTACACTCAGAGACTTAGAAACCACCCTGCAGCACCCTGGGTTCATGCTTTTTCACAAGGATCCCAGCAAAGACCCTGGACTCCTGAACACCCCATGTCTGCACCCAAAAGCTTCACCTTCTCCCACACTGCCTGCCATATCCACAGTCGATTAGACTCCAAGGAATGATGCAGAATTGCCGCCTATTGCGCTATTGTTTTCCTGCTCTTACACATCATTGAGCAACATTCAAAAAAGTGCAGCATTGCTTAGCACTGCACAAACCAGCAATGCAGAGTTGAGCAATGTGAAACTATCACAATCAAGGTTTTAGCTAAGCTTAGCATAGCACAAACAAAAGTAGCCATTGGCATGCTTAAGCAGTGCTCAGCTCAGCACAACAGTGGCATATTTTACAAATTTGTTTTTAAAATTAAACATATAGAATAAATTAAATTATAGACATCTCAGCATTGATACAGACTCAAACCCAGGACCTTCTAAACATTAGGCTGTATCTCTACCCATTTAGCTACTTTGATATTGTGAAAACTAGCATATCTTCACATACACTAATGGGCGGGTCTATATTATAAGATCGACGGTTGAAGACATCGAACAACATATGGTCGACACCATATGGTCAATGTCTTCAAACGTCGACCTTATAAAGAGACAAAAAAAAAAAGAAAAAAGTACACTAACGGGTTTAAGCAGGGGGCAAGCCCCCCTGCACCCCCACTCCCCCCACTACTTAAATATACAAACTCCGAGACTGCACTACATTGCAGTAAATGGAAATCACCCCTTACAGAGATTTCCGTTTACACGCTCGAGATTCTGAACTTTCGATATTCAGATTCAACATTGTCGGCTTTCGAGAATATAATATAGACCCTACTGGGCTATCTGCTAGCATTGCTAAGCACTGTAGCCAGCCTCACAAACATGCTTAAATAGACCCAGACATAAATAATTAATGACATCCATTTTCTATTTTTAGATGTCTAGCAAGTGTCGGCTATGTATGCATGAGCACTGCTCAGCTCTGCGGTGCTCCACACTAGGTTGCTCAAACAGGAATAAAAAAAAAAAAACACAGAAAAAAACAAAAATATTTAAAATTACAAATATACATCATTATGATAATTAGCGACATCCAGTTTCTATTTTTAGATGTCTGGCAGTGTCAGCTGCTATATGTGAGCACAGCTTGGTATTGCACATTGCACAAACATGCAGAAAATGGGAAAAAAAATATTAAAATAAATTATTATACATTTGACCCAATTCACAGTGTTTCAACAGTAGAAGGAAGCAGTACAGGCCATCCACAACCATGGATAGCCTCTACATTTCTTCTTACACTGATTCAATAACCCTGTTCCTATTCTCTTTCTCAGCAGTGTGCCATTATTAATATGCATGGCGCTCTGCCAAGGTGGAACCAAAGCCGTGTACATGGATACATTCCATGTAGGCTCTACACGAAGCCTACACAGATTTTATTAAATCATGGGGATAAAGTATTTTTGTGTTTACAGTGAAAACCAAGTAAAACATTCAAGTTATGCAAATCAGAAGATTCAAGGTTCAATTCTTGGCTAACCAGTGATTGGTAAACTGACACATAAGAGACTAGGTGTGTTGTAGTGTATAGTAAGTTCCAATAAAAGTATCTGTTTTGTGTCAGAAAATCACAAACAATATTTTTATGCTTCCATGGTTTGAAGAAAGAAAATTGATATGAGTTTTGCAAAAGGATTTCAATACTGGTATGGGTAGACATATGGAAAGATTTAATTGCATCAAACCAATGGTAACTGTTGTGTTGTAACTGTATCCAGATCATCTTACACGTATGCATGCTTGAATTTTCACAAAAGTTTTCTTTTTTCCTAAAACTAAAGAGCACTAGATATAATAACATTCTAAAGGCAGTTTTTATGTCCAAACTTTTCTTGCATGAGATTAACAGTGCTTTATTAGTAATTCTCAAGGTCTTTTGAGACAAATTTAAGTAAAATGTTTTCCTGTCTTTACATCAGTGATAGTTAGGGGGTATGAGACAGTTTTAGTGGCTGCAGTTTTATTTTATAGTGGCACTAATAAAGGGATTAATTAATTTATTAAAACATAGTTATTTGCGTTCTTCTCTTGAAGAAAAGGGTATCAGCAAAAAGTCTAAAAGTTGGCACAAATGGTTAAGGCTATAAATTGCAGTTCCTTTGTTACACTGTTTGATTCCTTCTGCTTTTGTTTGCATACTGTGTGACTTTGAGTAAGTAATCCGATATTGCCTTCAGACTGTTTTTGAAAAGGAAGCTGTGTATCCATTGAACCTAACTGGTCTACAAATGGGTATTAGGGCATAACAAGATTTTGTTAAAACTCTATTGATACAAAATGCAGTTATTTTACGTTTACATTTAAGAATTGGGAAAAGGGGTTCTGAATGGATAGATGGATGGATTTACCAGACAATTTTCATGATATACAATGATTTCCACAATGTGCACAGCAAGTGCATATGATTTCCATGACTGGTGCAGCATGTGTACATGTTTTTTATGGTATGTGCAGACTGTATATATGATTTTTGTAACATATGATTTTTGTGATATGCACAGCATGGGCATGTTGCCGAACAGTTTCATAACTGACAGTATTCAAACATCAGTTTGAAAGGTAAAGTAAAATGTTCATTATACATGTTGGTTAAAATGTATTATTACTACCTGTGGAAACAAACAGTAAAGGCTATTTAATGAAATTCAGAATATTGTGGATCATGTTTTAATGGGTAAGATATTATGGAATATAGTAAATAAAAATGCTAACATAATGTTGCAGATTCAGTTTAAAAGGCAACAGGATACAAGAAGACAAGTTTTTAATACATGTGTGGATATAAACAAAAACATGTATTTTGCATACTGGCTTGCAGACATGAACAGAAATGGGGTAAATATAAAATAATTGTTATATTCAGCAGAATTCATAGCAGTCAAGTTCTGACTTTTGTGACACAAACTCAAATATACAGGTACTTTTGGAGTTAGCACAGATAAATGAAATGTATTAATTCTCAGTAAGTGAGAGAAAGGGGAGAATCTATGTGATAAAATTCTGTGCAATCATTTCAAGTAGTGAAATGAGACATAAAGATATAATGGGTACATCCTTAAGTTGCAAATGTTATATATGCAAACCAATCTGTTTCCAGGCTGGGCATACTAATGTTAAAAGGCTTTTATTTGTTGTCTTTATGATTCTAATTTTGCTATGCTTCATGTGCTGCTCATTAATAAAACAGTAGAAGATAGGTACTAGACCACTGATAATAATAATTATGCATGTAAATGTATGGAATGAATGCTACCATTTAAGCACTCCATCCAGTAGGTGTGTTTTTAACCTAATGTTCATGTTTCCTGCATCTAATATCTATTCTACTGAGTTATTTCTCAGTATAAATTGGAAGCTAAAATAATCAGATGCTTTTCTGAAATGGCATAGACTCAGATCTCTTATACCCACTTTCTTAAGTAGACCAAAGTTTGATTTATTAGTAAAGGATAAATCAAAGGGAAACTGTTGGAATAATATTGAAATATTAAAAAATAATTGTCAGGGTGGATTTTATCTAATAGACTTATTTCAGATATTACAGCTGACAAAATGGATTTCTGCATTTCAGATCAGAAATATGTTTAGGCTGAATGTAGAAAATCCACATAGTGCTGCTTTATTCTGTAACAAAGGAAAGTTTGGTGAGCAGTTAAAACATAAATAATGTTTCTGTAGTTTGGCATTTTTGTTTTGCTACAGGTCTTGTAATTGAATACAGCTTTGTTTGTGTAACTATGTGAATGAAGGTATGAGAAAGTACAGAGTTTGTGGAAATATTCTGACCATTAGTTACTGAATAATCATTGTATAATGTTACTGCCAAACAAGGTTGTGAACTGTAATTGGAAGGAATATTCCATAACCTGTCTGTTCTTTGTTTTTATGTAGATAAAATTCTGTGTCAAGTTGTTAATATCTGTCTAAGCCTGTAATTGGTATAATTTAGATGTACTGCTATCTATTTGGAAAAGAAGTGTTCTTCAAACCACTTTCAATGTCTAAGTGTTTTTATACTAATGCTGGACATAGATGAGAAGAAGAACATACTTCTTAGAATTTCAAGCAGTTGAAGATTTCATAGTTCAACTGCTCGACAAGAACTCAAATATATATGTGAGGGTACGTGTATGTGTATGTGCAGTTAAATATTAAAAGTCCAAAGGATAAATGTAATCCTGAGAGCAGCAAGCATTACACTGTGGGTAGGAGGAATATATACCAATATTCTGAGTCATTAATTGAATTAATTTATGTTGATGCATGTGTTTCAGTCCATTTTCAAAGTTAAAGCAAACAGCCAGTTTTGGCTAGGTGAATGAGTCATCCAGTGGTTATCTTAGAAGAAGAGTAATTGCTGCAGTTCTGGGGAAGATAAACACTGTCGGTTTAGCAGCTTTTCAATAGTTCTTTCATTTACCCTATTTACTTTATATAGTTTGGAACTGCGGTAGTGGTGCTGCGGTAGCGTTGTCGCCTCACAGTAAGACGTCCTGTTCGATTCTCAGCTAGAGCGTCTTCTGTGTGGAGACATGCATGAATGGACGTACCTTCATTGAAGGTTGTTTGTCAGGGCCGGCAACTCAGCATGTAAAAATCTACTTCCGCTGTGGCGACCCCTAACTGGGAAAAGCCGAAAGACACAACAACAACTTTATATGGTTTGGGTGAAAAAGGGAATTCTGTCATATGCCTTCACTGCTGGAAGATGTGCTCCTGTGTACAAGCTTAAAAACAAATAAAGTAGAGCTATCACTCCATTTTATGTATAGTAGATAGGAAAATGTATTTATTCTACTGCACTTAAAGTCACATAGCTATTTAAGTAAATTTTGAGTGAGTACTTTCTTTCAGTTGTTTTTCCATTTTTACTGTTTTCTTTCATTTTGTCTGAATTTGAAGTTGGGGCTATTAAGTTATGCCATTTTACAGTTTGCACTATATTTCTAGTGCTTTCCTATATTGTGCCTAAATCTTTAAATCAGGTTTGAATGGGGTTTTGCCATTATATGTACTTTTTTGTACTTTACTGTGGTTTCTTTGAATCTGAAGTTATAGCTATTAACTGAAGTTGTTTAACAAGGTGGTTTTCATATTCCGGAATGTCACAGCTGCATAGTAGTTTTCCATAAGGAGTGCTGCTATGAATTTATGCAGATAAGCTAAGCACAGGCTATTAGCACTGAATAAGGAAAAGTGAAGGCATTGGTAAAAATGTAAACTACCTAAAAATAAGCATTAAGTATATGCAAAGTATTACATGAAAGCCACAAGCTTTGTATTACTTCATATGTATGTAAATATTGTAGGCAGATGCTATGTGCATCCACACTTGAAAGGCCTAAGGAAAATGCTCGACTGCACAACTTTTATTATTAATATTTTTTTAAAATAAAGGGGTTTAAAATGTGTTATGTAGGGTATTCTTATGTGGACACCTTGTTGTTTACATTAAATAATAGAAAGTGGGAGACAAGGGTGTCTGAAAAAGGGAATACATAACAATGAGGGAATCATAGAAGGAAAACATCAAGAGGGTTGTGTTGAAGGAGGTAAGAAAGGAGGGGAACTCTTTTTTTGGTGGAGGATATATCTTCCTATTTTGTCATGTTTTTATATGAGAGGGTAGTGTGAGTGAGAAATAGATAAGTTAGTGTAGGAGAAAAAAAGAAGGTCTTAAGAAGTACCAGCAGGAGTCTGAGTCCACAGAGCTCCAAACATTTCCACTGTCCGATGGTGATAATTGAGGACCCTTATGTTGAAGGGGTAAGGGCCTGTAGTGGTGCAGTAGTCAGCATCAACTGAGAAAACCTGACTTGAACACACCAAAGAAAGGTATTAGCTGGCTAAAGCCATCTGTCCACAACCTCTTTCCACACATACTCAGCCTAGTCCTGAAACTCCCATTCACTGAGGCTTGCTAGGCTTCCGTATGCTGAGATGCCTGCAGAACCAGTTCCACTGCCCTGACCCTGTGAGGATGTCCCTAGATGGGCTGAGGGTGAGCACTCCCTAACCTTAAAGGTACGTGACTGTGCTGCTCCTGAAGACTTTGTTTCTGTAAAATAATGAACATAAAAAAGGAGAGAAATAAAATAAAAGGAAAAAGAATTCCAAATTAAAAGAAGAAAAACAGAAAAAGGGGGGAGGGCAAAGGAGAACATGCACATAATAAATTAACACATCATATTACACAGTATTCAGTTTCTTTCTTTAAAATATTTTTATCTTTGTAAATCTTTATTGAAATAAAACAGAATGTACAAAAAAATGCTTATTCTGACTGGATGAAATTTTATGGGAAGTGCTTATGTGTACTTGGCAGGAGACTGTATTACTATCAAGTTCTGTTGGAGGTTACGTGATGTAGCTACTACATGGACATAATGATCACATTTGTGCTTGATATGCCTTTGTTTGTAATATTGTACTGAAAACACCCTTTATAAATGCTTACATGTTATAAAATCAGTTAAAACAGAATACTGCAGTTTATATATTGACATATCTTTTACATTTGTTTCAAAAATGTATGGAATACACTGTCATACTTGAGTTACCATGCTATATAAATTATTTCTTAATGTACACTAATAAAATGAGTTAAAGACAGAATACTTTACTTGCGTTCTAACATATCCCTCACTCTTATTGGCAATAATGTACCGAATGCAGTCTAGTGTTTTAATTACCATGCTATATAAATAATTTTCCTATATAGCTAAATTAAATAAATTAAACACAGAATACTATTTACTGTTTTATTCATGCTTAACAACTTCTTTAACAAGCATTATGGTTCTTTTTTCCAGATGGCACCATCTGTGCACAATTTTCTCCTTAGCTATAAAGAGAAGGCATAAGACACTTATTGTTTATCTGTACTTAACCTTTTTTCTTAACATTGCCTCTATGACTGGTACTTACTGGAAAGGCATGCCATTCACTGCAGTGCTTGCTTACTATGCATTTGCTGAAATATGTTTAGAACTACTCCATTTGGGATGTAACATTACCTTAAACAAACCCAGTTAACTAAAGGGGCATTAGACCAAGTACTGTTATTATTGGCAAGTTTGTTTTAACAAAAAATGATTTGTCACATACATGTTTGTTTTTTTATTTAAAGGAATACATTCACATTTCTTTTGTATAATGGATGAAAAGCAGTATGCAAACATAATTTTTCTTTGAATTAGTAAGTTGCTGGAGATTGCCTTAGCTACCTTTTTGAAGTATTGCACCTTAATGCAGCAGTATATATATGTGTGTATACTGTATATATGTATATACATATATATATATATATATATATGGGGGGGTTGGGATGGTGGCCTAATAGTTAAGGTGTTTGCCTTGCAAGCACAAGGTGCAAGGTTTGAGTCTCATAAGAGATAATTGGCTAAGCTTAAAATGGCTCGCAAGGGCAGTTAGCTTAGTACTAACATATGAACCTATATATATATATATATATATATATATATATATAGATATACATACATTTTTGGCGGAGACAAAAATCTATACTTCTATGTGTGTGATTACCAACTTTTATTAAATGCTGAGCTGTTTGATGTGAGAAAGTGAGCCAGATCATGTTAGATGGGCAGAGATTCCACTTCATGGTTGTATAAACTGTCATACATATGACTCCATCTTTTTTCTAAATACATTCAATTTTGAACATATGTGTGGCTATACATGCATTTCAATGGCATGCTGGGTCTGCTGAGGACTGCTGCAGACTCCTCTTACTGTCCACAGAGTGTTCACATCAATCCGGGCTATGCTTCTGAGCAGCTCAGAATGATTTACAAACCTGTATACATTTATGTGAAATAGTTTAACACTGTCATATTAATTTGCAATTACTCAAGTTACGTGGCAAATTACGTAGGACACTGCAGACTTTATAAAGTAAGAAAAAATAATAAAGATATTGTAATTCAATATGAAACACTTCAAAATGATATAAAATGTGTGTGTTATCTGTAGAAATGCTTATTTTACTGATGTGATGTGCATATTACCATGGTTTAGTGAATGGTGTAAAGCTGTCTTTTGTAAGTGGAAAATCAGCAAAGCAGCAGTGGAAATGATCAGTGATTACTGAGAAACATCATTAACTTTGTTGTCATTTAGTGATTATACATACATATGTATCTTAATTGTGACTTAAAATTGGTCTGATTGGCTTCAGCAAAGCATCTGAAGTACAGATTTCTATTTACAAGACATATTTACGCCAGGAGAGGGTTAGCTAAGATAAATCCTGTGCAACGCACTGATGGCATCCTCGCAGATGTCCATTGCCTCAGTACTGGAATCCGACTTCTTCTGCGGTGCTCACTATCGATACTGTGATTTCTAGATTATGTAACAAGATAGGTAAATGGTTTGAATCCAAAAGTGTCAGGTTAGTACGGCTTCAGCAACAGATCAGATGTGTACACTTCCACTGAAGAGGAACATTCCCACATCAGTTCATTACACCTTTAACACTAACATTTGTTCAGCTACACACTGATGGGGTCATCATTTCAAATGTGCTGTATCTCACGTTGGCTTCTCTTGTGGCACTTTGGGCTGATCCTGACTGCTTTAGATTGTGTAACTATATAAGTAGGTGGTTTAAATCTAGTATTGCTCAAATAGTATAACTGTGTGTATGTATCTGTGCTGTCATGTAGAACTGACACCATCAAAATATCCATGGTGTGCACTTCCATTTTGGAAATATATTTACACTGGAATTTCTTGCATTTTTATGCAACACCCATTTTGTGCAACACACTGATAAGATAATGCTTTCAAAAGTGGGCTATCTAATTATTGCTATTATACTTCTCCTGTGCTGCTTGCTAAGATTTCTGTGTTCCTTAGATTGTCTAAATAGCTAGACAGGTAGTTTGAATCCAGCAGTGAATGAGTGAATACTGTGAATGTATGTCTCTCTCATGCTATGTAGAAATGCCTTTAAAAACATATATGATGTGTATCTTTGCAATGGTAGCAGGGTCTCCCAACACTTTCATTGCCTTTTAGCAGACACATCACCCTATTAAAACAATGGTGATATCTTCCATTCAAATATGTGCTGTCAGAGCTGTAAATTGGGATCTTGTATGGTACTTGTGATTCATGCAGTGTGCTTTAGATTTTAATCTTAGTTAGTCAATTCTAAACTAGACATTACTACATAGGCTCTGCGGTCTGTGTGTGTGTGTGTGTGTGTGTGTGTGTGTGTGTGTGTGTGTGTGTGTGTGTGTGTGTGTGTGTGTGTGTGTGCATGCGAGCGTGCATGCATCTGTGTGTGCATGCGTGTGTGTGTGCATGCGTGCATGCGTGTGTGTGTATGTGTGTGTGTGTGTGTGTGTGTGTGTGTGTGTGTGTGTGTGTGTGTGTGCGTGCGTGCACGCGCACGCAAGTGTGTGAGTATGTGTGTGAATGTACACATAGGTACGAATGTTGTTACCCATGTATTTGATGTGAATACCTATATGGAGAGATCTCTTTCACTGCTTTCTGTCCATTTTAACAAGGTCAACTCATTTGTTAAACAATGACGATGCCATTTCTTGAAATGTGCTTTATCTAAATACAGAGTTAAGCATTCTCCTGTGGCTTGAGGAATTGATATAATGTTCTGGAGCTTGTTGCCTTAGTAAGACAATCTGAGAATATCTATGGATTGCACATAGGTTCATAGGTAAGCAGTACGCTAGCTGCCTTTATGGGCCATTTTAAGCCTAGCCAGTTTCCCTTTTTGTGCTTGAAATAACCTATCCCATTTGATTATAGATTGACTTTACCCATCCCACGGTCAATAATTATATGTTACCCTAATGAGAATAACTGGGTTCGTACCATAGATAATTGGAGGTGACCCCCCATACATGGAATAAAGCAGTACAGAGGACAGTCCTAGGGTAAATTTTATATTTCCCATACATAGATCTAAGTTACATTTGAATATGGATAGGGATGAACTTTCTCTTATGTGGATGGGGAGTCTGTTGCAACAATGGCATCCTCTGTCAGATGTACCTGTCCCTCCAAACTATTGTGTTGATGTAGCAGAAGAGGTTTACATCCCAAGACTAAATGTTTCTGATGCTATTTAACCATCTGATGTGCAGTAAATCCATCACTACTTGGTAGAAGAATGTCTTGTATGCCAAACACAGGTCACCTCTTAGCAGTCTGTAGGATTCTGAGTATAGTGAAAATGCTTTGAGTTGGTCCATGTAGGACATGCTGTTTAGGCCTTGCATGCTTTTAGTAAGATACCTCTGTGGGCATTCCAGTTGTTGCATGTATCTGGACAGATATATGCCAAAGGGGGGGTTTATATTCAATGATTGGCCTAAGGGGGACAGTGACATCCCTAGATCTAGACACAATCCCTTTGTTTAAATGCTAGGCAATATAGAACAACATTCTTACAACAACAGGCACATGTTAGTTAAAAGTTAGGCCAATGTACACATAATGTTCCCAAATCTAGAACAACTGGGTCAAATCATAGGTGCTTATTGTCAGTGTGGCAGTTCCCTGAGGTAGATGACTTCCAAAAGGATACAATAATGCATTTTTGCTTTTAGTTTCAGTCCATGAGTTTGGCACCAGTTATTTACTTGGGACCAATCTTCCTGCATGATGGCTAAGTCATTTGGGGATTGAATAAATGTTTCTTTCTTGCAGTCATCTGCAAACTTAGTCAGCCAGAGCCTTTTAATATTGGCTTTTAATTCAGAATAAATAGATGCCAAACAAGGGAGGGCCCAGCACAGAACGCTGGAGGAGTCTATTGTGAATAGTCTCTTTGTGGAAGTAGCTTCCCTTATTTTGATTGTCTGTGTCCTATCTGTGAGCCAGTTGGCAACCCAGCAGGTATCATAGGAGTTTATTTCCATTTTTGTTTTAGCTTTTCTACTAAACCTGAGTGGGAAGTTGTGTCTAAAGCTTGGGCCAGATCGAGGTATGTGGTGTGTACCATTTTGCCTTCATCCATTGTTTAGAGACTTTTTTTTTAAAAAAATCCACCAGGGTGATAAAGCATGACCTGCCATCAATGAATCCAAACTGAGGCAGGTCCAGTGTTTGGAAGATTCCAATGTCCTGATTAATTAATTCCATAATAAATCTTTCCATTGTTTTGCATATGATGCTGGTCAGACTTATTAGTTTGAATTGCCTTAGTCCGTGGAAAAATTTACCATCCAAGTGATAACTGCGTTATGCAACATATGCTTTTGGGTATACCTACCATCATCAGAATCAGAATCACATTTATTGGTCGAGTATGCATGCATACAAGGAATTTGACTTCGATTTCAGTGACTCTCCAAGTATGAATTACATAAATGACATACATACAACTATTAAGAACAAGACAAAAAAAGTAAGTATTTATATATACATACATACATACAAGGTGCAAAGTGCAACTCAGTGCAAGAAATACTGAAATAAACTCTAGAAGAAACAAGTATTAACAGTATGTAAACAATACTACAGAATCCTTGGAGGCTTGGGAAAAAGAATACCCCAACCTAATAAGCTGAGTTAACCATTTATGAACTTGATGGCCTGTGGAGAAAACTGTTCTTATATCTGCTTGTTTTTGGTGCATATTAATCTATAACACCAGGCAGATGGTGATAGTTCAAAAAAGATGGTGGCCTGGATGTGAAGGGTTGGTGATGATCTTCCTTGCCCTTTTCATGTCTCTGGAATAGTACAAGTCCTGTAAGGAGGGCAAGCTAGCACCAATGATATTTGTGGCAGACCTGACTATTCAAGGTAACCTATTTTTGTCATGATTAGACAGAGATCCAAACCACACTGTTATGGGTGAGCTAAGTACAGACTCAATGACTGCTGTATAGAACTGAATCAGCAGTTTCTGAGGGAGGTTGAACTTTCTTAACTGTCGCAGAATGTAAATTCGCTGTTGTGCCTTTTTTTATGATGGACCCTACATTGATCTCCCACTTCAAGTCCCAGGAGATTATAGATACCAAAAACTTGAAGGGTTCTACAACTGACACAGCAGTATTAAATATAAAGAGAGGTGATAATATTGTAGTACCACTCCTAAAGTTCACTTTTATCTCCACAGTTTTAAGAGTGTTCAGTTCCAGATTATTCTGACTACATCAAAGGGTCAACTACTCAGCCTCCCATCTGTGTGCAGACTCATTACCATTCCTGATGAGCCCAATGACAGTTGTATCATCTGTGTATTTAATAAGTTTGACAGAGGGGTCCTTAGCGGTGCAGTGATTAGTGTAGAGGGAGAATAGCAGTGGGGAGAACACACATCCCTGAGGGGAACCTGTATTAATCGTGTGATAGCTAGATGTAAATTTCCCCAGTTTCGCCTGCTGTTTTCTATTGGTTAGAAAATTGATAATCCTTTGACAGGTGGAAGCAGGAATGGAAAGCTGAGAGAGTTTCAAGTGTAGAAGTTCTGGAATTACTGTATTAAATGGTGAGCTGAAGTCCACAAACAGAATCCTTGCATATGTCCCTGGATTGTCAAGATGTTGTGAGATATAGTGCAGGCCCAACTACATCATCCACTGACTGGTTCTCTTGATAAACAAACTGAAGGGGGTCTAGTGAGGGAGCTCTAATATCCTTCATGCAATATTTTGTGACACGGAGACAGGTCACTCCACTCTGAACCAGTTTACAGGAGCACATATGTCTTGCAGCAATAAGACATAATGCCTTCAAATACATACTATGTCAGAGTTAAATTAAGACTTATCTTATGATGTGTGCAATCTGCACAATATCATATAGCTTATGTGGTCACAAAGGCAAGTGCTTGAAACCCAGAGTGACTAAATATTAGTGTGTGTCAGTATACTGCTGTTTGTTCATGAACTGCATCCACCCCAGTTGTAACATTTACAATCATACCGGAGACGGCTTTCCCATTACTTTTGCGTCAAACAATTGCTTTTGAACACAGTGATGTCATGACTGCAAATATATTCTATGTCACAGATGTGGTAAGACTTTGTCTGTGTAGTACTTGTGGTTATAACACATTTCCTTAGCTTGTGGACTTATATAGGTGGCTGTTCAACTCCAGTGAAGGACAACATTATGTGTGTATACTGACATGAGATGCAACATTGCATCAAGTTATTTCTATTCAGTTTTATGTTGACAAAACACATTTCAACACACTGGGGATCTCATGCCAATCAAATAGGTATTGTGTGATCCTTGTGATAAGAGTGCTCCTGTGGTTCATGCAGTTAATGCTGACTTGTATGTCATATCTATGTAGTTAGACAGTGGTTTGAAACTGGGACTGCATGTGTGTAAAACTATGCAAAAGGACAAGATAGGCTTAGCCAGCCAACTGTGATATTGGACTGTACACAGTTGTGTGAAAAGTAATGTAAATACATCTGTTACACAAATTTGTATTGGATAAATTAACATCCAAAGCCATTTTTTACTTCACATGTAGAAATGTATTTGTGACAACCTCCACTGCTATCTCCTGTGTCAACCACAGTTACTATGTGGCTCTATAAAGTGTGTAGTATGACTGGAAGGGGTTTGAACATTATAAGAGCTGGCTGTCAGGCAACTGTGAAAGACTGCAGTGGCTTAGGCAAAGAATGTACAAATGGCATAGTAAGAGGGCCATGTTTTTTAGGTATCACACTTCAGGTTATGGGAGCCATAACCATTGTGATAGGATAGTGATGTAATCTCTTTAAGTGTATTCTTCATGACAAGTCAGACATGTCTGTTTCTGTGGTGCCAGTGGTTTCAAGTCTGGCAAGATGTAAGTGCTGAATATGCCAGTGAGTCCTCACAAGCATTATTTATTTCCCCAGTAATAATGATTTGTATTGCATGATTTCATATAAGCATTTATATATAAATATAATTATTTTGTTTACACACTAGGGCTTTATAGGAGATGAGGGCTTATACATCATTTCTTAACATGCGTTAAGCTGCAAATTCATCACAAAGTTTGGGTGTGCCTATGTTATGATAGTTTCTTGTGTTTTTGTGCACATAAAGCAATTCATGTTCCTGAGATAGTTCTTTTCATGTGTTCTTCTTTGTCAAAATGTAACAGAATTAAAATGCAACAGAATTAGCATGTGGACAGTTGGCTTTGCCAACATCCATGCGATGGCCTTATTCACTTACTGGCAGAGGATAACAAAATTTATTACAGGCCAGTGTACAGCTGATATATATGTATGTAATGAAAATCTTCAAAAGTTAACTTAGTAATATATGTTAATGTTTCACCTGGGTGTGATGCCGGTTAATGCAGTGTCATACAGATCTTACTAATGTTTTTAACAAAGCTCACTTCAGGCTTAAATACCAGTTGCAATATACTTGCATTCACATGTGTACTTTGATACACTTTTTTAAGTCAGCATGTATGGTGTGGCACTTGCAGCAGGAAGGACACACAGCATATAATCGATTACAATAACATGAATGCATCATACTCAAATAATTGTAAACTGACATTTGTTACATTTGCCCAGTAGCTGATGTATTAACAGCATAATGTTTGCATTTGTGTTGTACACATAAATATATCCTTTGCATATTGATGTAGATTATGACAGAGGCACACAGCCCATTTATCAGGGGACTGACTACATTTGAGTTGTTCGTTGATTTATGGGCATATCTACATATGCCACATGGACATGCCTCATTCTGCATGCACGTTTGTCACTTATGTTAAACTTAATCAATGGTCAATATGTATAGCAGATCATTATTCTATTTATACCCTGGTTAATGTAATGGAGTGTATGTACCGTGTCCCTCTGTATTTTACTTCACACATACACAACACAAGTGAACAGTCACAAACTTACTACAATTCACAACATGCAGTTTTCTGAAACACATCCTGTTTTCATCATTTATTACTTAACTGCACAGGTGTTTGTGATACTTCTCCATATTTAACCATTGTCAAAGGTGTGTCCTCTGATATAATCAACAGCAATATTGTTTTCTTGATATATACAAGGCAATGAAAGAGTTAATAATTCTTTATACACTGTATGTTCTAACACCAGTCATGTGGATGCCGTTAATAACCTTCAATCCGTGCCAGAAGATAAATTACAATGTCATATTACTTCCATATACTTGTCTCATAGGTGCAGCTAGGCATTCCCAATATAATCATGTAAGTAACGCAAATATTACTGAGCATGCCACAGAAAATGTATAGTGGCAAATGTATGTCTAGGTTTTATAAGTGCATATATTAATGCTTAGATTTTACATGAGGCCGCACTGGTGCAGTGGTTAGCATTGTCGCCTCACAGCAAGAGGTTCTCTGGTTTGATTCTCAGTTAGAGCTCCTTCTGTGTGGAATCTTCATGTCCTCCCCGTGGTCGAATAAATTTAAAAATATGCAGGTAGGTGTGTGGATGTAACTTCCTTGAAGGTTTGGTGCCAGGCTGGCAAGTCGACACTGTAAAAATTCACTGCCAATAATTAGCAGACCAGAGTTCCTCTGTGGCAACCCCTAACCAGAAAAAGCCAAAAGACAGTTTAATGTTTATATTTGACATAATATACAACACGTGCATGATTAATACAGGTTTAGCTTTACAATATACTTTGTAGAGATACAAGTGACAACAAATGGCAAGAAAAACATCCTCACTGGAGTGTGCAAGACAACAGCTGAAGGGTTTTTGTTTTATATGATAGGTGGGAAATACAATATACTATTGATTAAAACTGATAACTTTCTGGATACAAATCTGGTGTGCAAGAACTGCAGTATATGCAAATATCCCCTAATGAATCCACTGTCTTTGCTAACTCTTATCTTAATTCAGTAGTTTAAAAAAAATTGTCACATTTACTCCACTTTGTTGCACTGTAGCTTTGAGTCCGTCTCACATTCTTTGTCAGCATGTTACTTTTGTTTATGTACGTGTCCCGTCACAAACATGGGGACAAAATGCTCCACACCGGAAGTATATCCCTCATTGGTGAGATCTGATCATAAACTAATCTCACTGGAAATCCACATCCCGCCCCCACCCCAAACAAAAAAGACCATAGTGAAGAACTTCTCTAAAGCAAACTTCACACTACTCAAGACTGGTGTGGTATCCTTCAAGGCCCCTGAGCCAGTGGAAACCACAACCCAAGCTGCGGAAGCCCTTACAAATGCCTTCTATGAACACCTCCAGGACTGCATGGATCAGGCAATCCCAAATAAAACCAAGACTCTTTCCACAAAGGGCAAACGTCCAGTCTGGTGGACCCCAGCCATTAACAAACTTTACAATAAGAGGAGAAAGCTATTACATGATAGAACAAAATCCATAAAAGGAAGTCACCCTGATCATTATTAGTAAAAAATACGAGCACTCATAAAATCAACTAAGGCCAATTTTGAGAGAAAAATTGCCATGGATTCAAAGGACAATCATAAGGCCTTTTTCAGCTATGTTAGGAACCTGGGTGGAAACTCCCAGATATGCTCAGAATTAGTCCAAAATGATACAAAAATCACTGAACCCACAGACATTGCCAACATACTGGCAGACAGGTTCAGTGCAAACTTCACCCCCCTCTCCTCCCTAAAGGAGAGATAACTATCCCAGCCGAGTGTAGCCTCCCGGACATCTCAAATGCGCAGGTCAAAGCTGCACTCTCTAAAGCTAAAAACACAGCATCAATGGGAGCGGATGGTGTCCCGGCTGTGTGCTACACGAGCTAAATGAGGAATTAAACCCGCACATAAGGCAGCTGTTTAATCTCAGCCTTACCACAGGATACGTGCCCAAGGAGTGGCGACGGCAACTGTAGTCCCACTCCACAAAGGCGGCGCCTCTACGGACCCTGGTAATTACCGCCCCATAAGCTTAACAAGTCTAGTCTGCAAAGCTATGGAGAGGATCATAATGGAGCTCATAAACAAAGATATAGGGACTTGCAGACATTGGACCCGACCCAGTTTGGCTTTGTCAAGGGAAGATCATGCCTTTTGAACTTGGTCGACTTCTTGAAACAGTCACCAAGGCCATTGATGAGGAAAGGCAGTCCATACAGCCTACCTTGACCTTGCAAAGGCTTTCGACACAATACCCCACTCGGGTATTGCAGAAAAACTTACCAGCTTAAATGTAAACCCATATGTCACAAGATGGGTTGCAAACTGGCTTAAGGACAGAACCCACAGGGTTAGAGTTGCTGGCACTGTGTCAGACTCCAAGCCGGTCACAAGTGGTGTCCCACAGGGCTCGGTCCTTGGCCCCCTATTGTTTGGCATCTACTTCTCAGAAGTACAGGCCAGCATAGGAGGACTTTGGCTGACAAAGTTTGCAGACGACTGCAAACTGGGCACCATAGTGGAAAGTGCATCAGACACGGATATCCTTCAGAAGGGACTCACAGAAACAGATAGCTGGTGCCAGAGCCATGGCCTGAAGTTAAACACCAAAAAATGTATAGTCATACCCTTCGGGAAAAACAAGGTAACCCCAAGCTACCATATAGGTGGCAATCCACTAAGCACAGAAGAGGTTATCAGGGACCTGGGGACCCAGGTTGACAGTGGCCTTTCTTTGACACTCACATTGCTAAAGTGGTTAGAAAGACCTTCTACATTGCCCACCTGATCATGAAGGGATTCACATCCAGATCTAGTGAGGTTATTGTTCCTCTGTACTCTTCACTTATCAGACCAATGATCGAGTACAATGCCCCATTCGGGATGTATCTCACCCGACATCTGCAGCAATTGGAGAGACCCCAAAAGTTCCTCACCAAAAGGATAAAGGGACTCCAAAATCTGTCATATGCTGCCAGATTGAAGAAACTCCAGCTCTATTCAGTCACATACCGTCTGCTCAGAGGTGACATGTGCCTGACATACAAGGCCATGTCCAACACAGAATTAATGGACATGCTCCACCTCAAAAAATCCAAATCCACCAAAACCACTAGAGCAAGCGACTTAAACCTTAGCACGGATATAAATAGGACGTGCTGGAGGGATAGATTTATCACTCAGAGACTCCCTATGCTGTGGAATAAAATCCCGGTCCATGTGAGGCAGAGCACCTCGCTGACTCTGTTCAAGAGAAATCTAGACCTGTGGATGGGAGATCGTAGGTTTACCCCAGGAATCATCTCTGTGTCACTGCTGGACAGAGGCACAACAAACTAATGGGCACAGTATTTTTTCATATAAGGGGTGGCGTAAGCCACAAAAATTTGGGCTAGGCTTATAAATGCCTTAGGGCAGATAGCCTAGTATAAACCTATGAACCTATGAACCTATGTGTTCAGATAAGAAGTGTTTCTTTACTGTTGTTTATGAACTAATCTAATTATATCTAAGAATACTTTCTCCATTTTACTTCCCCTGCCTCTTAATTATAAAATTTAAGTTGCCATTTCCTTGTATTGTGCTGTACGTGCATGCTCGCTTACTGTGGTTGTTTGTATACACAACCTGTTTTTATATTGTGTTCTCAAGCTCTGTGTACCTGTTCATGGCCACTAATAGGCATTCTGGCCATAGTCAGGTGCTGCTGAACATAAAGGCTTGCTTAGCAGCTTTTCTATCTAATAAACACTGCTGCATGTCACGCTAACACAAATGGATCATGTAGGCTTAGGCCAATATATACATACATGTTAACGAATTCCCAAGACAGTGTGAGACAAGATCAGGAAAATTTTGAAGAAGATTTTAAATAAAGATATTGAGCATAACATGAAACTATTTTATTAAGATATATATATATATATATATATATATATATATATATATATATATATATATATATATATATATATAATGTGTGTGTGCGCGTGTGTGTGTAAACTGTTTTTCTTTCAGATTATAAAAAATGTATTTCTATCCTTGTTTTGGAGCTTTTCTCCCTGGTCCTCCATTGAAGGTGGACATTTCAGTTCTCAGATGGACTTTCCCAGTGAACAAAAGCAAATAAATAAATACATACATGTATAAATAACAAGATATGGTAGGAGTAAAGACATGCAAATCGATATATTTTAGAAAATATTTTTTGCAAAACAGTTTGGCTGCACAAAATGAGTGATAAATTGCGATAGTAACATCCAAGTAGCTTCAGATGCTGAAATTAATCCAGAATATATTGAAAACAAACTATGCAAACTGGACCAACAGAAAGCACATGGATGAGATGGAATTTATAACAATGACCTGAGATCACTTCAGCATGAACTTGCAGCACCACTATATTTGTTATCCACTAGGTCATTTTAGTATGGGGACATTCCTCAGAATTGGAGACATGCACTTATTAAATCCATCTTTCTAGTAGTTAGCTGAACAAACTACTGGAAACTTCAAGGGTGAACATCAGAGAGACAGAGTCTCCCAGATCTATGAGCTAAATTGATTTCATCTGGACTAATACTTTGTACTCTGCATCTTTAAGTGTAAGGGGAATAAGACAAACCCAGACTCATAATGACCCATATGTTTACTTTCTTGTTGTAGAGAACAATGAAGAATGTTTTTGGGATACATTACTGACAGAAATATAAACGTTGGAACTGAAATCATATATTAGCATGCATATGTTGAAAATAGATCTATATCTACCAGTAGAATGATATTCTATAATAATATAATAACAGCTATAAATGAAAAATTATGCTTTCATGTAATTTATATAGGCTTAACATCAGCCTTTGATAAAGTCAGACAGAAAAGGCTTAACAATAAATTAAAAAAGCTAGACGTTAATATATTTTTGATAAGCTTCAGAGCTGCACAGCTTGCAAATAGGACATGGCATGCATCATGCAGCAATTGAACAGGTTAAATTCTAGGCTGCAGTCAGGGTGTCCTGCAAGGCTCTGTCCTAGACACATACATTTTCACGTTGTATCTTTCATATCTATCTTTTTCATCTGAGGTGCTTTATGTTCTGTATACAGATGAACTGAAAATGGGTAAATGGACCATTATGGTAAAGGAAAATAATATGCTGATAAATATATTAAAACTGAGCATATGAGATTTGGAAGACATAGACTGTCACTTGTTCATCTTTAATACATATAACAAGAAGGACTGTGATTTTGTTCAGAGGCTTTAATATATACAAACACATCAGGATTGATAACAACATCTTTAAAATATGAACAAACTCTGTGGTGGTGCAGCGGTAGCGTTGTTGCCTCACAGCAAGAGGCTCTCCCGTTCGATTTTCAGCTTGGGTTGGGAGTGCCTTCTGTGTGGAGTCTGCATGTCCTCCCCGTGGTCGAGTGGGCGTTCAAAAGACATGCATTGAATAGGCGTGCCTTCGTTGAAGGTTGGGCATTGGGCTGGAAACTCGGCACCATAAAAACCAACTGCCAATTATTAGTGGACCGGAGTTCCGCTGTGGCGACCCCTAACCGGGAAAAGCCGAAAGACAAATCACAGTTAAACTGAGCTTACAAACATACATGCTTAAATCGCAATGGCTAGCTACAAAATGGCAGTCAGACCCTTGGATAGCTTCTTAAAGGTATGTACATATTGATTTACATCCTTCCTCTTAAAAAGATTGCCCTTTGAAAAAACAATATTAGAGTTAGGCATGCATTACTATGTACATCAGAAACCAAATACAATGTTCATGTCTAAGTTGCTTCATATCTGCTACAGGATTTAGAGATTCAAGCATATCTTGTACATAACAGTTGGGACTAGATTTAGCAACAGGGACACTATGCGGTGCACAACTCGTACCAGGAACTTCTGGATTTGTCATAGGAACAGGAATGTCCTCTGGAACTTCCTCTGGAATTGCAACACTGGACAACTCACTCTGAGATACAGAGTCTCTCTCACAGGCTATATGATGTGGTATAGGCTCAGACACGAGTCTCAAATGTTTCTGATTATGCCTAAAAGTTACTCCTTCTGATTCTATAATGTATGATCTCAGCTCTGGACCAATATTCTTCACGACACCAGTCTGACCATAACATCTGGACGTTTGCATCCTTACCACTTCTCCCTCTCATACTGGATCGAGCGGTTTACTGGTCTTATCATAGTAGGACTTCTGGGATAGGTGCTTCTTCAGCAGATTGGCTTTCACTGATCTGTTGTATTTAACACATGGAGCAAACAATTGACTACTGACTGGTAATGTGGTTCTGGTTTGTCTTGACAGACGTCTCTGACCAGGTGAACCGAGATGTTTATCACAAAGAACATTTCTGAGATTCAAGAGATTTAAGAAAACATCGCTATTGTCTCATTTAGACTTTTCAAGTAACTGCTTTGCACTTTGCACTGCGCATTCTGCCAAACCATTTCACTGTGGGTACTCAGGACTACTTGTGACATGAGTAAAGTGCCATTCTTCAGCAAATCTTTTTAAATGTTAGCTTGTAAACTGCATGTCATTGCCAGAAATAACTTTGTGCGGACTTCCATGAACAGTAAAATTACACTTCATCTTAGGAATGACAGTACTAGATGCTAGGTTAGGATGTAAGTCAATCTTGAACCAATTAGAGTAAGAGTCTACTAACACCAAATAATGCTGATCATTCCACTTGAAGGCATCAGTGGTTACTATTGACCAAGGTCGTTCTGGAATCTGGTAAAGCTGAAGTGCTTCTTTCTGTTGATGAGGGGTTATACTATTACATACTGAACAAGATGAAAGTGCTGTCTTGTGACATAGAAGGAAAAAATACTAGGTCTCTTACCCTTCTTTTGGTAGATTCATTTCCTGGGTGACCATGATGCAAGATGTACTCTGGTTGCAAGGACTTTGGAGCAATTACTTCCGGACCTTTCATAATGGCACCTTTGTCAGACAAAAATCTCATCTGTGTATGGAAAATAAGGCTGCATTTCTTGAGGTAAACTAGATTGTTTTGATGGCCATCCTTAATTGATAAAGCGATTGATCCTTTGTAAAACTGGTTCTGTGGCCTTGTGTTCTCTCAGCTCATCAAGATGTTTGGAAGAAAAAATTCTCACTTCCATAACTTCAAACTCATCAATCAGTTGAGAACCTTGATTATCATTCTGTTCAGTGGTGTTTCTGGGTAAACTGGATAACGTATCACCAAGATAAAGAAGTTTGCCTTTCTTGTAGACAAGATTGAAATTGTACTTTTGCAAACTCAGCACCATACGTTGCAGTCTGGCTGGAGCTGAATGCATTGGCTTTCTCAGGAATGTGACTAATGGCTGGTGGTCTGTTTCGATCTGGATAGGTCTAACATAAATATAATCATGGAACTTCAAACATGCAAACGCAATTGCCAAAAGCTCTTTTTCAATCTGGACGTACTGCATCTCAGTTTGGGTAAGAGTTCTCGATGCATAGGCAATAGGTTGATCCTCTAGTAGAATGACTGCACCAAGACCAAATTTCAAAGCATCACAGGAAAGTATAACTGGCTTGTGAACATCATAGTATCTGAGAGTAACATAAAAGCACTACTGAGCCTTCAGTTTGAATTTCTTCACCTCCATAAGCAACAAGTTTTGCACACCTTGCCAAATCAGGCCTTTCACCTTTACATACTCTGACAAATGTTTCTGCAGACATAACATTGCACTTAGAACCTGTGTTAGCTTTGAGATCTGTGGGTTTACCATTTATCCGAACAGTAAAAACTATTTCATTCTTTGCCCTTAAATATACTGCAGTGACCATTTCATGAAGTACTGGTACACCATCAACATAATGAGTAGGCTTGTCACAGTCTAACTGATAAACTTGTTTCTTAAAATGCTCCTTTTTAATAAAAGACTGTGGGTCTTTTGATTTACAAAATCTTTTGAAATGATTCCATTTGTTACATTTGTGGCATTGTTGACCAAAATCTAAACATTACTCCCTTTTAGATTCATGATTACTGCCGCAATTATGACAGATGGCAATGAAATCTGGTACATTAGGAGTGGTGGCACCATAAATCCGTTTGATTTTGCTGACTCACTGTTATGCTTCACTGAGATTGGACAAAGTCTGGAATTTACTAGAAAGTTCTGGGTTCTGGTGCTGCAGAGGTTACAGCTGCCTTATGCTTGGGCCTGTTTCTTTTAACCACGTGCTGCAGACTATCAACATGAGCTTTATCACTGTGCTTTCTAGACCTGTTCCCATTTGTAAGGATATTTGTGTGATTTTCTGTGAGCTCGTATATCTGATAAATCTCAGTGGCCTTATTCAAAGTGAAATCACTGTCACAAAGTAAAATCTTTCTCACAGCATCATTTTTTATACCACACACAAATCTGTCCTTTATCAACTCATCCCTTAAATCATCAAATCAGCATGTTTTAGCCTTATTTCTCAGGTCAGTTATATATGCTGCAAAAGTTTCACCAGGCTTTTGATCCCTTGTGTAAAATAAGTGCCTTCCATTGTACCATTTGTCTGGAGGTTACACATTTCTCTAAATTTGTGTTTTAAGCACTCTGGGTCCTACCTTGACTCAGCCGGTACAATAATATGATGGTTTCCCCCTCTCCAGTATAGACAGCAGATGCATGCACAAATGAATACTCTCTTTCTATGGCTTCTGACCCAGTTAACTTAAGCAGAATAAATGCCTTTGTATGGTCATTTTTATCAGAAAATGCAGCCTGTACGAAAATGTCATAATTTTGATCAAACACTCTCCAGTTCTCAGCAAAATTACTATCAAACACAAGTGCACTGGGTTTTCGAAATCCATCTGCTGCGGTGGTGGTGCTGCTGTGGTAGCGTTGTCACCTCACAGTATGACGCTGTTCGGTTCGATTCTCAGCTAGAGCGTCTTCTGTGTGGAGACATGCGTGAATGGACGACTAGGCATACCTTCGTTGAAGGTTGTGCATCAGGGCTGGTAACTCGGCACGTAAAAATCAACTACCAATCATTAGCGGACCGGAGTTCCGCTGTGGCAACCCCTAACCGGGAAAAGCCGAAAGACACAACAATCTGCCATGCACACAAAGTATGTGTTTGTGCATACACTGAACATATGTCCCTTGCAATTATGTACAAACAAACTGTTCTGTCAGCTTGTAACAACATAAACATTGTAACAATAAATTCTTTGAAATGTTTACTTTGCAAAATATTCTCTGTAATGGCTGTTTTCTGAGAAATGTGCCTTGTAATGGCTGTACTTTGCAAAATATGCATTGTAATGGCTGTATTTGAAATAACTTGCCTGCAACACTGCACAGACATGTGAACACTTTATACACTTCTAAAAACTTGGATATCTTTGCTTAATATGAAAAATACACATTTGCAAAGCATGCATTGAAAAAAATAGTAATTTCCCCTTATTTTATTCTTTGTATGCAATTTAAACTTAATTTCAAAGATTTTCCATAGTAATTTGAATATTTGTATCAATATTGTACATAGTTTATGCAAATGTTATTTAGAGCATTTTGTATGTCGCGCTTCATATTATGCAAAAAAGAAATAGTGCCGAGCAAATTTTAATATCTGAAATTCGTTTCTGACCTGTTTTACGAAGTATGCACATTTTTGGGATGGTTCACTGCTGTATATTCCACCAGAATCTGGATAAGTTCCTTAAATAATTTTTGCCAAGCTGTTTTAAACTTCATGCCCCTTTGCTATGCTGGTTCTGACTTCAGAGCCTTTTAGATATGCTGGTTCTGGTACCATGTCCTTTAGATATGCCACTTTTGAAACTATGTTGCTCGTTTGTCTCTAATACATATAACAAGAAGGCTTGGGGTTTAGTTCAGATGCTTTAATATATACAAACACATCAGATAGGTAGCAGCATCTTTAAATACGAACTAGTTAACCAACAGAGCTTACAAACATACATGCTTACATCTCAACAGCTAACCACAAAATGACAATCAGGCTTGCATGTGCTCAGTATTTATACACTTGTGGACACCCTTGGATAGTTTCTTAAATTGATCTACATAGACTGAAAGGTGAATATTTAATACACCGCACGGCAATTGAAACTGTAGATTCATTTAAGGCCCTGGGTATATGGGCAGATCCAGGTATGAGTTTTTCTAATATCAACCAATTGGTTAATGATGATTTATAAAGTCTAGGAAATCAGAAGTGATTAAATCATTGTTTGTTAGCTACATTAGACCCAGACGTGAGTACTGAATAACAATATAAAAACATTATAAAACACAAGCATGAGTAAATTGGAAAATAGTACAGCAGAGATATACCAAGGGCATCCATGGATGTTAAAATTTAAGTCATTATGAAATATCAATATATCTGAATCTGTATGTCTCATACAGACATTTAAAAAGAGATGAAAGGTATATAGAACATATTGAGGCAACTACCTATGGTAATGTTTAGGGTTATCAAAAAGTAGTAGAAAATCATCAGACAACCTATGTAGATTATATAGGGATGAGAGGTGTACACATTAGTTCTCTATGAGAGTAGTTGATGCATGGAATAGACTACTAGTTTTGATATTTTTAAGACTGACCCGGACATTTCCTATGGAAGTAACTGTTTTGATATATTGGCAGGCTAGAAAGGCATTATTGCCTGTACCTGAAATATTTGTATGTATGTATGTATGTATGCATGCATGTATACATACATACATACATACATGTATGTATGTATTACTGGACATAGAAAATGGTCTGTTAAACTGGTTTGCATTCACTTTAATATTAATTTTTAAAAAATATTTCTTATGTAAAATAGTTCCTCCGCTTATGCTTCATAGTTGCTGCATGATATGTAATTGCTGCTGGAGGATGTATTTTACATGCAAAGTATTTATCATATAAATATTTAATATACACACCCAAAACATACACAGACACGACACATGCAGACATCCACTAAACACACTCACACATGCACATAGTGAATTTCATAAATACACTTAGTAACGGATAATGAGGCAGACAGAGAGAGTGTGGGAGTTTCTGACACATTGCAAGAAACTCATACACAACCACATACATGCACATACTCAGACACATATACACAGAAACACACATGCACAAACATCAGTTGCACTCATTTTCTTAACTGTCTGCACTTCAGATGCCTTATTGTCATCAAATGAATGCAAAATGCATACAGTGCAAAGGAGTTCATCTCCTTCCCTATACCTAACTTGTCTTTGATTCTGGCTCATATTCCTGCATGACTCATCAATACATTTGATTTTTCACACTTCTTATTGTTTAAAAAACACAAAAAGAAAAATCTAGCAAAGCTAGACTTCTAAATGTGTGATACCTTAAACCTCTTGCATCAGAGGCCTCATGGGATATATGCAAATCACCCTTTAAGGATATCAGGTGTTTCAGCTAAATGACAATTCTGATTATCCATGACTTTTTCTTTTACTTTCATTTTTAAGTATATTTATGGACAATTTCAGGCCGTTAAAACCAAACCCCTCTAGCTGTGGACATGCATGTTTCTGCCTTCTTATGACATCATCAGCACAGCATAAGAGGAATGTTTGACCTTTGGAAACACACACTTAAAAATGGAAGTAAAAGAAAAAGTCATGCACATTCAGAATTGCCATATAGCTGAAACATCTGATATCCTTAAAAGGTGATTTGCATATATCCCATGAGGCCTCTGATGCATAGCTCTCAACCTTCCATCTCCAAAATGAGGAACACTCACCTTCATAATGTGGAACAAATGGGCAAAATGTGGAGCACATACTAATGGCTTACCAACAAATTCAACTAGGAAGGTCATAGGATGGGTAAAATATGCTGATTTTATTTATAAAGGAGATCCTTTAATGAATTAATATGATTAATTTCTATTTACCATGGATTTCACTTAAAAAAAATTCCTAACACTGAATGTGTGACAGACTCTTTCAATGAGGAACTTTGAGGAGCTTCAAGGAACATGAACTTTTTAAGACCCCAAATGAGATAAGTTCCTCGTAATTAGGTACACTTCAGAGGTGTGCTCTGATGCAAGAGGTTTAAGGTATCACACAGTTAGAAGTCTAGCTTTGCTAGATTTTTCTTTTTTTGTTTTTTAACCAGTTGGTTGTTTGTATGACCTTTTTACACTTCTTATTGTTAAGAAAACACATGCTAATGGAAAGCATCTTGCTCTATTAACTTCTTAAGTGAATAAAGTTAATATTTAACATTTTAATTGAAAAAGCAGGCACACCACACCAAGCACAGAAACAACCAGAAAGTAAACAAATTGGATAACAGAATTACCACCGAAAGCACGCTTTAATAAAAAATGGATTAAGCACTTTCCTCTTACAATCATGACTTCATCAGACTTAAATTAGTTAACTAAAAAAAGACCCCCCCCCCAAATTCCAACACTTTCTAACCTCCTACAGAAGCAATGACTTTCGGGTTTTCCCGGTTAGGGGTCACCACAGCAGATCAGCAGTCCAGAGATTGATTGGCAGTGGTGTTTTTACAGTGTTGAGTTGCCAGCCCGATTCCCAACCTTCATAGAAGGAACACACACACACCTACCTGCATGTCTTTAAAACTCACTTGACCACAAGGAGGACATGCAGACTGCACAGAAGGCACTCCAGCCGAGAAGTGAACTTAAGAACTTCTTGCTGTGAGGTGACAGTGCTAACTGCTGCACCTCCACAGCCAACTGCTTTCTTGCCAGACCAGGTAAACAATGAGGTGGAGGCTCCCTAATTTTGTACAGAAATAAACTAAACCCAAAAGGCAATGGCCAAGGAAACTTCTCCTTAGATTCCTGTCCTAGCTGGATTCTCCTAAAATTTCTAACTCACAAAAGCAAACAACTACTGACTGCTACAACCTATTTACCACCCCCTGCTTCCATAGATAAATTCAATTCACTCATCACTAGCATCTTTAATATCTTCCCAAAAAATAATAACATAATCATTCTAGGTGACTTCAATCTCAATTATCTTAGCTATCTGACATCTGGCATGGGTACTTTTCTAGCAGATCTAGGTCTCCTTCAACTTATAAAAGAACGAATAAGACCTAACCTCAGGTCCTCCAAACACTCCACATTCAACCTGATTATTACAAACATGCCAACCACCACTGCCAGCATAAAGATTCTGCCACCATCACTACGTGATAACTGCCCTATCATCTTTACAACTGTAAACAATTCTATAAAATTAATGGTATTAAAGTACTTTTGTTTAATTGGATTATATCGCAGTGGAATTTTTTCTCTTGTGGATTATTTGTGTTGAGGTGAATACTGACCTGGAAAATGGAACACATTGTCATACATTCAATGGGCAGTGACTGTATAATCCAGCATTTGGTCTACTGATTTCAAAGAGGTGAATTAACTTTAAAGTCTGTTATACTATTTGGGCGGCCTCCGAATAGCTTTTGCCAACTGCTCTCTTGCAGTTAATTGGAGACTTTCTGCCGTATGTTTTATGAAGTGTGGTTTCTTAAACCTGCATTTAACTAACTCATAGTGATAAAGTGAAATTGACTCAGAGTTTGTTGAACTGCCAGGGCGTTCTCCGATATATTGTTGCCATTTATTTTTTATTGTTACTGGAGACGTCACACATAGCAGCTATTTCCTTTTTAATCCTATAAAATTGCCATCAATATTAAAAGCCTTCAGAAATAGGGTTACACAAATATAGACAAACCTAGAACCTTTCTCACAGCCCACAATTGGAACGATATACTTTCCTTACATGACCCTAATACAGCAGCTGTAAACTTAACTAACTTTCTACTCCACCTGCAAAACAAACTCCTCCCCCTTATTTATAGACTTTATAACCCACCAAAACTGAATGGCTATCCGCTGAACTTTTAACTCTAAGGGATGCAGTGTGGCAAAAATGGAAATATTCCCTTGCAACTGACAACTTCAACTTTTGTATAGTCTTGCATAACCTAGCTAAGAAGTCCACCATAAGGCACAAAAAATAACATTCGCCCAAACATGTTTGGAAAGAGGTTAACCTACTTTAAGGAAGAAAATCTCCTCATGATACCCTGTCGATAAACACCATTCAATCTGGTACAGCAAAACTTTCTCCAGAAGATTTCCTTAAAGATTTTAGCAATCTCCCATCAATAAACTCCACACATTCCACAGATCATGCATTGACCCCCCCCCCCCCGGCATTCAACCCCCTCTTCCACTTTAAATACATAAGTCCCAAGAAAGTCTTTATTCTACTTGAAAATGTTTCTACTGTCCCTTCCCCTGGATCTGATGACACAAAGCCCTGATGTGTATGCTACTGTGGATAGCACCTGTGCATTCCTCTCACCAACATCCATGCCTCACACAAAATATCATACCACAGGTTTGGAAAACTGACTTAATTAAACCCCTCCCAAAGCAAGCCAACCCAAAGGAACCTCTCTGTTCCATGCAATATCCATCCCCACAATTTTGGTTAAACATCTTGAAAAGATAGTCTATAGCCAACTCTCCCTTTATGTCCAGCAGTACTACCTGCTGTATTCCAAACAACAATGATTCTAGCCCTGTTGAAGTACTATGACAGCACATTGGTCCCTAACTGATGACATCCTGCTAAACTCAGACAGTTGTTTCCTTACACCTTCCCTTTTTATAGCATGACAAAGGCATTTGACCTCATTGACCACTATCTTCTCCAAAACAAACTAATTGAAATTTGTATCAGTCCAGTCACTCCTCCCTGGTTTAAAAACTTCCTCAATGATAGATTCTTCACAGTTAAAATAGGCTCATCTCTATCAGAATCTGTGCCTGTTACCAAAGATGTACTACAAGGATCCATTCTTGCCCCCTCCTCTTCTCCATATTCATTTACAAACTTCCTTGTGACCTCTCCCATCTCCCACTTATCCTCTGTTCTTATGACATGGTCATTTACTGATCAAGTCACTCTCACACCAACATTCAATATCAACTCCAGTCAGACTTATGTGAGCTCCACCAATGGTTCATAAGCCATAAACTACTTCTCAACCCCACCAATATCAAAACTATGCTTTTTGGAACTCCACAGAACATTTGCCATGCACCTGAGTCTTTAACTAACATTTACCTGCACAACCATGCCATAGAGACAACCTCCACTTTCAAATACCTAGGACTATGGCTTGATCAGTCACTAAACTTCTATTTCTACATAGACAATGGGAGAGCCAAAAAAAAAACGCCCTCCTCTTCTGGGTTAAAAAGATTTCCCCCTTTTCTGTCCCAACCAGCCAGCGCAGCCATTGGCAAAGGAGTTCTCATTTTTCAAATTGAATATGGGCTCTCAGTTTTTATGTCTGTTTCCAAGAAAAACATTGTTATAATCCAGACTATCTCTAACAGTATCTATTAATTCATTACAATCTCACCTTCCTGTGACCATCACTGTATCACCCTAGAAAAAAACAAATGGCGACCCATAAAACAAAGATTTAACCTACTTTTAGGCTCCCAGCTCTACAACCTACTCCATCTCTACACATTTACTTCCCTTGCAGCTACACTTCACGAAAAAAACCCTTCTTATATAACCTGAGACAGTACTCACAAGCCACACCAGCTCCAACTCTCATTACCCCTAGAACCAAACTCTACAGCACTTTCTCCTCTCAGTCACCTACTCTTTTTGGCAAGCTCTCCCCATCGACATTAAATAAATCTTCACTTATTCCAGATTCAGAACGCAACTCAAAAAGCACTTCTTCATCCTAGCCAAATGCTTTTGCTTCAACACAGGACATATCACCTAACCTATATCCTTTATGAGTCTCTTTTCCCCTCTCAATTTACTGAAGATTGATCTACTTTAGAAAATAACGTTTATACTGTATATTATACTGTGATTGATTGTACATTGGACTGTACTTGTTCACTGGAATGTATATACGCTGTTTTTTTTAATACATAAAATTAGTCAGAACTATTCTGCTATTGATTGCATTTCTGTATTGTTTGGTTTGTTTGTGAAATAATGTTTTGCATTTCTCCCGGGCTGAGTCTGAAATCCATCAGTATTGATCAGTGCACTACCCCGGTAAAGAAATATAATATTTATAAAAGTAGTCGATGTTCCATCAGAATCAGATCAGCATCTAACCAAGTAAAAAGAAACAATAAAGGCAAGAATGACAATGCTAAGTAAATTAGGGACTTTCTCTACACTGCTGTTTAGAGGTTTGGTAGTAGAATAGCCAGTAAATGGTTATGGCATACAAACAATTATACGTGCAATTTAGAAATTAGCACATAGTGAAGCACCACAGGGAAGACTGAGACAAGTCTTTAGTGTCAACTGCTTAATGCAACATTACACTACTGACATCAAAATCATGTTTCCATTCTTAAACATTACAAAAAGTGTCATTAGTACTATCAGATCACTGTTTATGTTCTGCAAGGGTATTCCCTGTACTGTTTTGAAGAACAAAGTAATCTTCACAACTGCCACATATGTCAAAGGTATAATTCATGTATTCAACTTTAAATGAAGGAAAAGTATATTGACCCAATTCATAAGATGATGTTAAGCTGGGGTTCTTCTCCAACAGTACCTTCCTCACAACCCAAGGCATAAGTAAGAATGTCACAACAAGGACAAGTACTTGTAAGCCAGGTCCATGCCTGAATCTTCTGAGGTAAATCTGGTGTCTGAGTGAACCACATTAACCCACAAGTAGTGAGCCTGCCCTCGAGTGAGGACTTGGCATTGGAGCAGTCACATACTCAGCTCTCATGATGAGTAGTGCACTCTGGGCTGTTCTTGCACCATCTTGTCACATTCTCATCTTTGAATGATTGACTGAAAAGCATGGACAACCAGGTAGGTCACAGAAACTGGTTCCCTGCACCATGTAGTCATAGATTGCGATATTCAGGACCAGGGACTATCTTCTTATTCCAGAGTTTATGCCTTGGAGCTTAGAAATCAAGCAAATATTTAATGTTTGCGGCAGCCTGGGTTTCAGGTCCAGCATTAGGAAAACTGGTCTGAAGACTGTTCAGATCTTGAAACAAATCTCTCCACGTCTTTAACTAATATACTGTCCCCTGCAAATTCTCAATCTCCTGATGCCTGGCATCAGTTCTTTATATGACTGCTTTCTTGTGAGGTGATGCTTGTGGACAGCTGGGTTTGTGCAACTTCCATACTATCTGGGTCATGTGAGGATTTGGAGACTTTTGAGTCCACTGTTTCTGAAGCAGATAAGGTTAATCAGTGTGCAGCTGCATCTCTGTCCATATGAATCTCCTTTGAAAGAGCACCCCTGCCTTCCCTGGCTTAAAGATCAGCCTGCACTTGCACTGAGATCTTATTTCCTCCCCCAGAAAAAACACATGCTGGCAGGAGCTCTCTTCTATACTGACCTTGGATCTAGTCATTAAGTATCTCTTCAAACCAGACTGGAGGCGCCTTGCTTCTGCCCTAACATGCCATAATAATTTCAATGTCCCTTACAAGATGCTTCTTAAACTGGCAGGCTGGCTAACTAACCATCCTTTTTTGATTCCTGTGTCATCTCTTTGATTCACCTTAAGTTTGGCAGATCACAGCAATTTACAACTTTTCTGCTAAATGAGTTCAGAGCTTTGGAGTGGCACAGCAATTGAGTTTACTACTCTTAGGTACTTGGTCTCAGGGTACTCAGCTGTTCTCCTAACCTGTATCTGGTCTAGATCCAACTTTTGGAAAGGCACTTGGCAAGCATGATGACTCTCCAGAGCCTGGGGTCTATATGAGGCCCTGTTTGTGGCTACCACTATGAGATACAATGAGTCTCATTGCAGTTTTGAGTTTACTGATGGTTTGGCTTGGGGTTACATGTTCAGGTATGTGCCTTCAAAGGAAGGTAAGGATGAGAATATTATTCCTGAAGAAAAAACTCATAAACAAGATTGTGGATGATCACATTTTAGAAGAAGTCCTCTTCCAGCGTTCAAGACTGGTAATGGTTGATGATCTCCTGATAAAAAGCAGACTTACACCTCTTATGATTATTTTTTCTTGTATCCCTTCCTCAGGTAGAACTGGCCAGCCTAAAGTAAGTAAAGTAAGAACAGGCCTACTGAATGCCTAAGAAAGACCACCAAGTGTTAGAAGGTCCTAGTATTTCCAGTGCCACTGAATTAACATTGCTTAATGATTCTGCCAGTAGCCGTACTCTAGTCATGTTTCTGTTCTGAGACTATCTATGGTGATGGTGGCAGTGATGTTGATCTTCAATTAGCCAAACTTAGAAAATGATCAAAAAGAACCTGCCAAACATAATCATTTTTTGGCTATGATCTGAAGTTCACAGGTCTTCTCCCCAAAATTGTGCAAAACTGCATGATAGAAAATACATTGGAATATATGGGAGGCCCCTTCCACCCGGAGCTAGGGGAGCATAGGCTCTACTCTTTACTATATGTCTACTGGTACACCCAAAACAACATTGTTAATAAACACAAGAGAATAGAGTGTTTAAGAACTAAGTGGATGTTTCTAGGTAAACATAACATATATGAGAGAATAATAGATTTGGCAGCTCTAATTTTACTTGCTAATGTTACATTTAACTACTGTATTCTGCACTAAAGATGTGACTTTCTCTACTGCTATTGAGATGTTTCTACATATAGTTTCTGAAAAGGGATATCTTACATCAAAACATACATATTTGAATAAGCTGGCATCTTGAATTGAATAGCAAAGGCCTACCTTGCCCTTTACCTAGTCTAACAAAGACTGTTTTGGCATCAGTACATCTTAATTCCAAAGCTTCCCCAAACTCTTTAAAAACTTCAAGTTGGTTCTGCTAAATTGTCTGTTCCGCTAACAGCAAATCATTGTCAGCAAACAATATAAATGTTTCTTTAGGTAACCTGTCTCTTAATAGTTGCATTTTTTTGTAATTTGGAGTGCTAATTCTTTCATGAAAAGTAAAAAGAGGTCTGGGAACTGAGGACATCCCTCGCAAGTACCTCTATTTATTCTAGGCAATTGAAAAGACTTTGGTTTGCTGACACCCTAAAGTTTGTCTTAAAGCTTTAATCGATCTAAGAAAATATTCCCCAAACCATGTATTTGAGATACATAAAGCATAAAGGGCCATTTCATAGAATTAACTGCAATTATGTTGTCAAAGAGAGATAAGTCACATCTGTTCCTATATTAATACATTTTTGTAGAAATGCAGCTAGCATCCACCATTTGTCAGCAATTTGTCTTCCAAGTTTAATCCCACTTTGCCATCATTAATCTAATTTCATCAGAAACTTTTCTAGTACTGTAGCTAGAATTTTTGCATCAGTATTAATTAGTACGATAGGATAATAATTTCCTCTTTTCATAAAATCCCCTCATGAGGTGGTCAAAACTTAAATAAATGTCTGAGGCACTGTAATATAGATTAAGCTTCTCTTGTAATCAAGTTAAATACTGTATGTAGCATAAATCTGGGTGACAGGTCAAAACTAAAATATGTGTCTGGGATACTAACTCAAGGATTTAAGCTTTTCTTTCAAGCAAATTAAATATGTAGTATACATACTTTGCTATTATCTCACCTCTCCATTTGTAGAACTCAGAAAGAAACCCATCAGGACACATAGCCTTATTAGATTTCACTTCCATGTTTAATATTGTTGCATCATCTTATGTTAAAAAATGCAGGGACCACTCAATGGATTTTGGGTTGAATAAAGATCAACAAAGAAATGTCTAAACACTATTTTAACCTGGCTATTGTGGTTAATTAGAACTCCATTGGAATCTCTTATCTTAGGGATGGTAGATTTCAGGCACATTTCCTTAAACAGCAATGGACTATATTTAATAGGTTCATAGGTATATTGGTATTATTTTTATCTGTTAGTACATCTTCTAACTCAAATTTGTCTAAGAACTGGATTTCAGCCTTTAATTGCATGTCCTCTTTTCCTTAACTCTGTAATTTGTCCAATAAGCATTTTATGTTGTAATGAAGTTGTCCTGGTTTCTTTTTCTGACTAAAACATTGGCTTTCTGCTTTCTGTGTCTTCTCTTTTTGGCCATGCATTAAGCCTAGAAATCTACTGGAAGTTTAAGACTAGATACTGTAAAAAAAATTAATTGTGATCTTAAAATAACAGCTGAAGTACAAAACTCACTTCCGCTTATTCAAAGCATTTTTGTGTAGGTCAGTCCCCCTTCACCTTCATTTCTATGCTGCTCATATTTATTAGCTCTGACATTGCTAGGTCAGTCCCCCTTCACCTTCATTTCTATGCTGCTCATATTTATTAGCTCTGACATTGCTAGGTCAGTCCCCCTTCACCTTCATTTCTATGCTGCTCATATTTATTAGCTCTGACATTGCTAGGTCAGTCCCGCTTCACCTTCATTTCTATGCTGCTCATATTTATTAGCTCTGACATTGCTAGGTCAGTCCCCGTTCACCTTCATTTCTATGCTGCTCATATTTATTAGCTCTGACATTGCTAGGTCAGTCCCCTTCACCTGCATTTCTATGCTGCTCATATTTATTAGGTCTGACATTGCTACGTCACTCCCCTTCACCTTCATTTCTATGCTGCTCATATTTATTAGCTCTGACATTGCTAGGTCAGTCCCCTTCACCTTCATTTCTATGCTGCTCATATTTATTAGCTCTGACATTGCTAGGTCAGTCCCCTTCACCTTCATTTCTATGCTGCTCATATTTATTAGCTCTGACATTGCTAGGTCAGTCCCCTTCACCTTCATTTCTATGCTGCTCATATTTATTAGCTCTGACATTGCTAGGTCAGTCCCCTTCACCTTCATTTCTATGCTGCTCATATTTATTAGCTCTGACATTGCTAGGTCAGTCCCCTTCACCTTCATTTCTATGCTGCTCATATTTATTAGCTCTGACATTGCTAGGTCAGTCCCCTTCACCTTCATTTCTATGCTGCTCATATTTATTAGCTCTGACATTGCTAGGTCAGTCCCCTTCACCTTCATTTCTATGCTGCTCATATTTATTAGCTCTGACATTGCTAGGTCAGTCCCCTTCACCTTCATTTCTATGCTGCTCATATTTATTAGCTCTGACATTGCTAGGTCAGTCCCCTTCACCTTCATTTCTATGCTGCTCATATTTATTAGCTCTGACATTGCTAGGTCAGTCCCCTTCACCTTCATTTCTATGCTGCTCATATTTATTAGCTCTGACATTGCTAGGTCAGTCCCCTTCACCTTCATTTCTATGCTGCTCATATTTATTAGCTCTGACATTGCTAGGTCAGTCCCCTTCACCTTCATTTCTATGCTGCTCATATTTATTAGCTCTGACATTGCTAGGTCAGTCCCCTTCACCTTCATTTCTATGCTGCTCATATTTATTAGCTCTGACATTGCTAGGTCAGTCCCCTTCACCTTCATTTCTATGCTGGTCATATTTATTAGCTCTGACATTGCTAGGTCAGTCCCCCTTCACCTTCATTTCTATGCTGCTCATATTTATTAGCTCTGACATTGCTAGGTCAGTCCCCTTCACCTTCATTTCTATGCTGCTCATATTTATTAGCTCTGACATTGCTAGGTCAGTCCCCTTCACCTTCATTTCTATGCTGCTCATATTTATTAGCTCTGACATTGCTAGGTCAGTCCCCTTCACCTTCATTTCTATGCTGCTCATATTTATTAGCTCTGACATTTGCTAGGTCAGTCCCCTTCACCTTCATTTCTATGCTGCTCATATTTATTAGCTCTGACATTGCTAGGTCAGTCCCCTTCACCTTCATTTCTATGCTGCTCATATTTATTAGCTCTGACATTGCTAGGTCAGTCCCCTTCACCTTCATTTCTATGCTGCTCATATTTATTAGCTCTGACATTGCTAGGTCAGTCCCCTTCACCTTCATTTCTATGCTGCTCATATTTATTAGCTCTGACATTGCTAGGTCAGTCCCCTTCACCTTCATTTCTATGCTGCTCATATTTATTAGCTCTGACATTGCTAGGTCAGTCCCCTTCACCTTCATTTCTATGCTGCTCATATTTATTAGCTCTGACATTGCTAGGTCAGTCCCCTTCACCTTCATTTCTATGCTGCTCATATTTATTAGCTCTGACATTGCTAGGTCAGTCCCCTTCACCTTCATTTCTATGCTGCTCATATTTATTAGCTCTGACATTGCTAGGTCAGTCCCCTTCACCTTCATTTCTATGCTGCTCATATTTATTAGCTCTGACATTGCTAGGTCAGTCCCCTTCACCTTCATTTCTATGCTGCTCATATTTATTAGCTCTGACATTGCTAGGTCAGTCCCCTTCACCTTCATTTCTATGCTGCTCATATTTATTAGCTCTGACATTGCTAGGTCAGTCCTCCTTCACCTTCATTTCTATGCTGCTCATATTTATTAGCTCTGACATTGCTAGGTCAGTCCCTCTTCACCTTCATTTCTATGCTGCTCATATTTATTAGCTCTGACATTGCTTGGTCAGTCCCCTTCACCTTCATTTCTATGCTGCTCATATTTATTAGCTCTGACATTGCTAGGTCAGTCCCCCTTCACCTTCATTTCTATGCTGCTCATATTTATTAGCTCTGACATTGCTAGGTCAGTCCCCCTTCACCTTCATTTCTATGCTGCTCATATTTATTAGCTCTGACATTGCTAGGTCAGTCCCTCTTCACCTTCATTTCTATGCTGCTCATATTTATTAGCTCTGACATTGCTAGGTCAGTCCCCCTTCACCTTCATTTCTATGCTGCTCATATTTATTAGCTCTGACATTGCTAGGTCAGTCCCCTTCACCTTCATTTCTATGCTGCTCATATTTATTAGCTCTGACATTGCTAGGTCAGTCCCCTTCACCTTCATTTCTATGCTGCTCATATTTATTAGCTCTGACATTGCTAGGTCAGTCCCCTTCACCTTCATTTCTATGCTGCTCATATTTATTAGCTCTGACATTGCTAGGTCAGTCCCCTTCACCTTCATTTCTATGCTGCTCATATTTATTAGCTCTGACATTGCTAGGTCAGTCCCCTTCACCTTCATTTCTATGCTGCTCATATTTATTAGCTCTGACATTGCTAGGTCAGTCCCCTTCACCTTCATTTCTATGCTGCTCATATTTATTAGCTCTGACATTGCTAGGTCAGTCCCCTTCACCTTCATTTCTATGCTGCTCATATTTATTAGCTCTGACATTGCTAGGTCAGTCCCCTTCACCTTCATTTCTATGCTGCTCATATTTATTAGCTCTGACATTGCTAGGTCAGTCCCCTTCACCTTCATTTCTATGCTGCTCATATTTATTAGCTCTGACATTGCTAGGTCAGTCCCCTTCACCTTCATTTCTATGCTGCTCATATTTATTAGCTCTGACATTGCTAGGTCAGTCCCCTTCACCTTCATTTCTATGCTGCTCATATTTATTAGCTCTGACATTGCTAGGTCAGTCCCCCTTCACCTTCATTTCTATGCTGCTCATATTTATTAGCTCTGACATTGCTAGGTCAGTCCCCCTTCACCTTCATTTCTATGCTGCTCATATTTATTAGCTCTGACATTGCTAGGTCAGTCCCTCTTCACCTTCATTTCTATGCTGCTCATCTCTATTAGCTCTGACATTGCTAGGTCAGTCCCCTTCACCTTCATTTCTATGCTGCTCATATTTATTAGCTCTGACATTGCTAGGTCAGTCCCCCTTCACCTTCATTTCTATGCTGCTCATATTTATTAGCTCTGACATTGCTAGGTCAGTCCCCCTTCACCTTCATTTCTATGCTGCTCATATTTATAAGCTCTGACATTGCTAGGTCAGTCCCCTTCACCTTCATTTCTATGCTGCTCATATTTATTAGCTCTGACATTGCTAGGTCAGTCCCCTTCACCTTCATTTCTATGCTGCTCATATTTATTAGCTCTGACATTCCTAGGGCAGTCCCCGTTCCGCTTCATTTCTATGCTGGTCATATTTATTAGCTCTGACATTGCTAGGTCAGTCCCGCTTCACCTTCATTTGTATGCTGCTCATATTTATTAGCTCTGACATTGCTAGGTGAGTCCCCTTCACCTTCATTTCTATGCTGCTCATATTTATTAGCTCTGACATTGCTAGGTCAGTCCCCTTCACCTTCATTTCTATGCTGCTCATATTTATTAGCTCTGACATTGCTAGGTCAGTCCCCTTCACCTTCATTTCTATGCTGCTCATATTTATTAGCTCTGACATTGCTAGGTCAGTCCCCTTCACCTTCATTTCTATGCTGCTCATAATTATTAGCACTGACATTGCTAGGACAGTCCCCCTTCACCTTCATTTCTATGCTGCACATATTTATTAGCTCTGACATTGCTAGGTCAGTCTCCCTTCACCTTCATTTCTATGCTGCTCATATTTATTAGCTCTGACATTGCTAGGTCAGTCCCCTTCACCTTCATTTCTATGCTGCTCATATTTATTAGCTCTGACATTTGCTAGGTCAGTCCCCTTCACCTTCATTTCTATGCTGCTCATATTTATTAGCTCTGACATTGCTAGGTCAGTCCCCTTCACCTTCATTTCTATGCTGCTCATATTTATTAGCTCTGACATTGCTAGGTCAGTCCCCTTCACCTTCATTTCTATGCTGCTCATATTTATTAGCTCTGACATTGCTAGGTCAGTCCCCTTCACCTTCATTTCTATGCTGCTCATATTTATTAGCTCTGACATTGCTAGGTCAGTCCCCTTCACCTTCATTTCTATGCTGCTCATATTTATTAGCTCTGACATTGCTAGGTCAGTCCCCTTCACCTTCATTTCTATGCTGCTCATATTTATTAGCTCTGACATTGCTAGGTCAGTCCCCTTCACCTTCATTTCTATGCTGCTCATATTTATTAGCTCTGACATTGCTAGGTCAGTCCCCTTCACCTTCATTTCTATGCTGCTCATATTTATTAGCTCTGACATTGCTAGGTCAGTCCCCTTCACCTTCATTTCTATGCTGCTCATATTTATTAGCTCTGACATTGCTAGGTCAGTCCCCTTCACCTTCATTTCTATGCTGCTCATATTTATTAGCTCTGACATTGCTAGGTCAGTCCCCTTCACCTTCATTTCTATGCTGCTCATATTTATTAGCTCTGACATTGCTAGGTCAGTCCCCTTCACCTTCATTTCTATGCTGCTCATATTTATTAGCTCTGACATTGCTAGGTCAGTCCCCTTCACCTTCATTTCTATGCTGCTCATATTTATTAGCTCTGACATTGCTAGGTCAGTCCCCTTCACCTTCATTTCTATGCTGCTCATATTTATTAGCTCTGACATTTGCTAGGTCAGTCCCCTTCACCTTCATTTCTATGCTGCTCATATTTATTAGCTCTGACATTGCTAGGTCAGTCCCCTTCACCTTCATTTCTATGCTGCTCATATTTATTAGCTCTGACATTGCTAGGTCAGTCCCCTTCACCTTCATTTCTATGCTGCTCATATTTATTAGCTCTGACATTGCTAGGTCAGTCCCCTTCACCTTCATTTCTATGCTGCTCATATTTATTAGCTCTGACATTGCTAGGTCAGTCCCCTTCACCTTCATTTCTATGCTGCTCATATTTATTAGCTCTGACATTGCTAGGTCAGTCCCCCTTCACCTTCATTTCTATGCTGCTCATATTTATTAGCTCTGACATTGCTAGGTCAGTCCCCTTCACCTTCATTTCTATGCTGCTCATATTTATTAGCTCTGACATTGCTAGGTCAGTCCCCTTCACCTTCATTTCTATGCTGCTCATATTTATTAGCTCTGACATTGCTAGGTCAGTCCCCTTCACCTTCATTTCTATGCTGCTCATATTTATTAGCTCTGACATTGCTAGGTCAGTCCCCTTCACCTTCATTTCTATGCTGCTCATATTTATTAGCTCTGACATTTGCTAGGTCAGTCCCCTTCACCTTCATTTCTATGCTGCTCATATTTATTAGCTCTGACATTGCTAGGTCAGTCCCCTTCACCTTCATTTCTATGCTGCTCATATTTATTAGCTCTGACATTGCTAGGTCAGTCCCCTTCACCTTCATTTCTATGCTGCTCATATTTATTAGCTCTGACATTGCTAGGTCAGTCCCCTTCACCTTCATTTCTATGCTGCTCATATTTATTAGCTCTGACATTGCTAGGTCAGTCCCCCTTCACCTTCATTTCTATGCTGCTCATATTTATTAGCTCTGACATTGCTAGGTCAGTCCCCTTCACCTTCATTTCTATGCTGCTCATATTTATTAGCTCTGACATTGCTAGGTCAGTCCCCTTCACCTTCATTTCTATGCTGCTCATATTTATTAGCTCTGACATTTGCTAGGTCAGTCCCCTTCACCTTCATTTCTATGCTGCTCATATTTATTAGCTCTGACATTGCTAGGTCAGTCCCCTTCACCTTCATTTCTATGCTGCTCATATTTATTAGCTCTGACATTGCTAGGTCAGTCCCCTTCACCTTCATTTCTATGCTGCTCATATTTATTAGCTCTGACATTGCTAGGTCAGTCCCCTTCACCTTCATTTCTATGCTGCTCATATTTATTAGCTCTGACATTGCTAGGTCAGTCCCCTTCACCTTCATTTCTATGCTGCTCATATTTATTAGCTCTGACATTGCTAGGTCAGTCCCCCTTCACCTTCATTTCTATGCTGCTCATATTTATTAGCTCTGACATTGCTAGGTCAGTCCCCTTCACCTTCATTTCTATGCTGCTCATATTTATTAGCTCTGACATTGCTAGGTCAGTCCCCTTCACCTTCATTTCTATGCTGCTCATATTTATTAGCTCTGACATTGCTAGGTCAGTCCCCTTCACCTTCATTTCTATGCTGCTCATATTTATTAGCTCTGACATTGCTAGGTCAGTCCCCTTCACCTTCATTTCTATGCTGCTCATATTTATTAGCTCTGACATTGCTAGGTCAGTCCCCTTCACCTTCATTTCTATGCTGCTCATATTTATTAGCTCTGACATTGCTAGGTCAGTCCCCTTCACCTTCATTTCTATGCTGCTCATATTTATTAGCTCTGACATTGCTAGGTCAGTCCCCTTCACCTTCATTTCTATGCTGCTCATATTTATTAGCTCTGACATTGCTAGGTCAGTCCCCCTTCACCTTCATTTCTATGCTGCTCATATTTATTAGCTCTGACATTGCTAGGTCAGTCCCCTTCACCTTCATTTCTATGCTGCTCATATTTATTAGCTCTGACATTGCTAGGTCAGTCCCCTTCACCTTCATTTCTATGCTGCTCATATTTATTAGCTCTGACATTGCTAGGTCAGTCCCCTTCACCTTCATTTCTATGCTGCTCATATTTATTAGCTCTGACATTGCTAGGTCAGTCCCCTTCACCTTCATTTCTATGCTGCTCATATTTATTAGCTCTGACATTGCTAGGTCAGTCCCCTTCACCTTCATTTCTATGCTGCTCATATTTATTAGCTCTGACATTGCTAGGTCAGTCCCCTTCACCTTCATTTCTATGCTGCTCATATTTATTAGCTCTGACATTGCTAGGTCAGTCCCCTTCACCTTCATTTCTATGCTGCTCATATTTATTAGCTCTGACATTGCTAGGTCAGTCCCCTTCACCTTCATTTCTATGCTGCTCATATTTATTAGCTCTGACATTGCTAGGTCAGTCCCCTTCACCTTCATTTCTATGCTGCTCATATTTATTAGCTCTGACATTGCTAGGTCAGTCCCCTTTCACCTTCATTTCTATGCTGCTCATATTTATTAGCTCTGACATTGCTAGGTCAGTCCCCTTCACCTTCATTTCTATGCTGCTCATATTTATTAGCTCTGACATTGCTAGGTCAGTCCCCTTCACCTTCATTTCTATGCTGCTCATATTTATTAGCTCTGACATTGCTAGGTCAGTCCCCTTCACCTTCATTTCTATGCTGCTCATATTTATTAGCTCTGACATTGCTAGGTCAGTCCCCTTCACCTTCATTTCTATGCTGCTCATATTTATTAGCTCTGACATTGCTAGGTCAGTCCCCTTCACCTTCATTTCTATGCTGCTCATATTTATTAGCTCTGACATTGCTAGGTCAGTCCCCTTCACCTTCATTTCTATGCTGCTCATATTTATTAGCTCTGACATTGCTAGGTCAGTCCCCTTCACCTTCATTTCTATGCTGCTCATATTTATTAGCTCTGACATTGCTAGGTCAGTCCCCTTCACCTTCATTTCTATGCTGCTCATATTTATTAGCTCTGACATTGCTAGGTCAGTCCCCCTTCACCTTCATTTCTATGCTGCTCATATTTATTAGCTCTGACATTGCTAGGTCAGTCCCCTTCACCTTCATTTCTATGCTGCTCATATTTATTAGCTCTGACATTGCTAGGTCAGTCCCCTTCACCTTCATTTCTATGCTGCTCATATTTATTAGCTCTGACATTGCTAGGTCAGTCCCCTTCACCTTCATTTCTATGCTGCTCATATTTATTAGCTCTGACATTGCTAGGTCAGTCCCCTTCACCTTCATTTCTATGCTGCTCATATTTATTAGCTCTGACATTGCTAGGTCAGTCCCCTTCACCTTCATTTCTATGCTGCTCATATTTATTAGCTCTGACATTGCTAGGTCAGTCCCCTTCACCTTCATTTCTATGCTGCTCATATTTATTAGCTCTGACATTGCTAGGTCAGTCCCCTTCACCTTCATTTCTATGCTGCTCATATTTATTAGCTCTGACATTGCTAGGTCAGTCCCCTTCACCTTCATTTCTATGCTGCTCATATTTATTAGCTCTGACATTGCTAGGTCAGTCCCCTTCACCTTCATTTCTATGCTGCTCATATTTATTAGCTCTGACATTGCTAGGTCAGTCCCCTTCACCTTCATTTCTATGCTGCTCATATTTATTAGCTCTGACATTGCTAGGTCAGTCCCCTTCACCTTCATTTCTATGCTGCTCATATTTATTAGCTCTGACATTGCTAGGTCAGTCCCCCTTCACCTTCATTTCTATGCTGCTCATATTTATTAGCTCTGACATTTGCTAGGTCAGTCCCCTTCACCTTCATTTCTATGCTGCTCATATTTATTAGCTCTGACATTGCTAGGTCAGTCCCCTTCACCTTCATTTCTATGCTGCTCATATTTATTAGCTCTGACATTGCTAGGTCAGTCCCCTTCACCTTCATTTCTATGCTGCTCATATTTATTAGCTCTGACATTGCTAGGTCAGTCCCCTTCACCTTCATTTCTATGCTGCTCATATTTATTAGCTCTGACATTGCTAGGTCAGTCCCCTTCACCTTCATTTCTATGCTGCTCATATTTATTAGCTCTGACATTGCTAGGTCAGTCCCCTTCACCTTCATTTCTATGCTGCTCATATTTATTAGCTCTGACATTGCTAGGTCAGTCCCCTTCACCTTCATTTCTATGCTGCTCATATTTATTAGCTCTGACATTGCTAGGTCAGTCCCCTTCACCTTCATTTCTATGCTGCTCATATTTATTAGCTCTGACATTGCTAGGTCAGTCCCCTTCACCTTCATTTCTATGCTGCTCATATTTATTAGCTCTGACATTGCTAGGTCAGTCCCCTTCACCTTCATTTCTATGCTGCTCATATTTATTAGCTCTGACATTGCTAGGTCAGTCCCCTTCACCTTCATTTCTATGCTGCTCATATTTATTAGCTCTGACATTGCTAGGTCAGTCCCCTTCACCTTCATTTCTATGCTGCTCATATTTATTAGCTCTGACATTGCTAGGTCAGTCCCCTTCACCTTCATTTCTATGCTGCTCATATTTATTAGCTCTGACATTGCTAGGTCAGTCCCCTTCACCTTCATTTCTATGCTGCTCATATTTATTAGCTCTGACATTGCTAGGTCAGTCCCCTTCACCTTCATTTCTATGCTGCTCATATTTATTAGCTCTGACATTGCTAGGTCAGTCCCCTTCACCTTCATTTCTATGCTGCTCATATTTATTAGCTCTGACATTGCTAGGTCAGTCCCCTTCACCTTCATTTCTATGCTGCTCATATTTATTAGCTCTGACATTGCTAGGTCAGTCCCCTTCACCTTCATTTCTATGCTGCTCATATTTATTAGCTCTGACATTGCTAGGTCAGTCCCCTTCACCTTCATTTCTATGCTGCTCATATTTATTAGCTCTGACATTGCTAGGTCAGTCCCCTTCACCTTCATTTCTATGCTGCTCATATTTATTAGCTCTGACATTGCTAGGTCAGTCCCCTTCACCTTCATTTCTATGCTGCTCATATTTATTAGCTCTGACATTGCTAGGTCAGTCCCCTTCACCTTCATTTCTATGCTGCTCATATTTATTAGCTCTGACATTGCTAGGTCAGTCCCCTTCACCTTCATTTCTATGCTGCTCATATTTATTAGCTCTGACATTGCTAGGTCAGTCCCCTTCACCTTCATTTCTATGCTGCTCATATTTATTAGCTCTGACATTGCTAGGTCAGTCCCCTTCACCTTCATTTCTAGGCTGCTCATATTTATTAGCTCTGACATTGCTAGGTCAGTCCCCCCTCACCTTCACTCCTATGCTGCTCATATTTATTAGCTCTGACATTGCTAGGTCAGTCCCCCTTCACCTTCATTTCTATGCTGCTCATATTTATTAGCTCTGACATTGCTAGGTCAGTCCCCCTTCACCTTCATTTCTATGCTGCTCATATTTATTAGCTCTGACATTGCTGTATCACAGAGAAGAAGGGATGTTCTAAGATGCAGCAGTTTTGGATTCAGTATATATTTCCCTATTTTTCACACTTAAATTCTTAATAATTCAGAGGACCACAGCCACTGTCATCAAGCATACAATGCAAGCCCAGTAAGCCCAGATGGTTCCCTATTAGGTGATTGAAGATGCATTCTCTCAAATGTGTCTTGATCAAACTTTTATAGTGCGAAACGGCAAAATACCGAAGCAGCATATAAGCAAATTTTTTCCCTCGGAAAGAAATTGCTTGGCCGCCTTTGGTAGTTTGCCTTCTTAATTACTGTAGTGCGGTCTCGGAGTTGGTATATTTAAGTAGGGGGGTGTGGGGGGGGGGCAAAGCCCCCGACATTAGAAATTGTTTTTGGTGTGCTAGTGTTGGTTTCTCAGAACGGCATTTTTTTTTCCCTGGGAAAAAAAAATCATTGTTCTGAATTTTCAAGATTGTAAACTTTCACTTACATGGGGTCGATGAATCAGCATTCACTTTTCTAAGTGTTGGATGATTTAATATAGACCCAACCCAGATATCGGCATTAGATCCATTATACCATATTAACTCCAGGTTGTAAATATATTATTTTCAGAGACTTCTATATCACTTGAAAATGATGCCTTTCTTCTACACTTTCACTTTTGCAATATGCCAATCTATATATTTTGCTTTTATCAGATTTTGTGACACTGGAGTTATTAAAAGCATAAGGAGTGACCTAATAAGCACTCTTCTTCATTTCTACCTTATTTAAGTGATGTAGTATCACTTGTGGCCATAATACGTGGTATATTCTATTTTTGTTAAAGACAACTTTCTAGAGAAATTGACTTGCTTATCTGTTGTGCGTTTTTGTTTCTGGCAATTATTTCATCCATTGCCCTCCAAACATAAGGTCAAACATTTATGGGCTTTAGAGTACTATCCCTTTTGTCTTATAGACTATCAACAATAAAATTAAAAGTCAGGTTAAGATAACCTAAAATAATTTTTCGTATGAAAAACATAAATTTTGTTTCACTGGATAAAAAAATTCAATGAAGTATATAAGTCATCCTAATAGCTTCAAGATGAACTACTGTAGGAGACTGTTAATTCAACAATTTTTTTGCATCCTAAAGTTTTACTTAGTTTCTCGATATTCAGGCAAAAAGATTTAGTTCTCTGTTTAACTGCTGGATGATTCTTTTTTCTTTTTATGTAGAGGGAGCAGCCCCCTTTCTTCTGTGTTACAAATGCAATATGGTCAGAAATTCTGCTATTCGTTCTTTATTGCAGGGTTGGTGCCTGTCCCTTTGCTGAGCTTCCACCCCAAACATGAGTCCAGTGACAATCGAGTGAGCTAAGGCCATCATCCCAGATTATTTATTTGTTTGTTTGATTATTTATGTATACATGTGTTTTATTACTGAACTGTACACTTTTCTGAAGCCTAATTTCCATGGAAGCACTGCTGGTAAAGCTCCAAGGTTAGTACAAATAATCCTGTTATTTCATAAGTATTACATTATGTACTATAATTTTAAACAGGAAGCTAACTAAACAGGTGCATTATGTTTACCAGAAAAAAAGGTATAATAATAAGAAACAAGTCATGATAAAATGACATTAAACTTTACATGAACAATTACATAAATAATATATAACTATTCCAGTCATTTTTAGAAATGCAAGTCAATTTTCAGGCTCACTCACACAACTTACCTAAGAAGTAACTTGATTAGGTACATCATGCGTGCACATATTTAAGGACATGTATGAATAATTGAAGCAAGATGCTAATTCAGAATTTCCTTGCTTTTCTAGTTTATCCATATCCATGTTATATAATGCAGTTCTATTAATGTTCTTATGCCTATTTATATATTTAGATAGCTGCAAATGTGAGCATTGTAGGAATGTGCCTCAGTTCCCTTTGAAGGTCTTTGACCAAGGTATTTGGAACCTATCAGTTATGTAGTTTTAATAATATTCCCATGCTTCTCTATGTCATTGTCAATTTATTTTTGTCCTTAAAAAGGCATGTGCATCCCCATTACCATTCCAGCATCAAGCATAGATTATGCATTGATAACTAAGGGTCCCACTGATCCAAAGAGCCAGGGCATATCCTTACTGGTGCAGTTTCATGCAAGGAAATGCCATGAAGGGCAGTCCCACTGATCCAAAGAGCCAGGGCATATCCTTACTGGTACAGTCTCATGCAAGGAAATGTCATGAAGGGTGGTCCCACTGATCCAAAGAGCCAGGGCATATCCTTACTGGTGCAGTCTCATGCAGGTAAATGCCATGAAGGGCAGTCCCACTGATCCAAAGAGCCAGGGCATATCCTTACTGGTGCAGTCTCATGCAGGGAAATGTCATGAAGGGCAGTCCCACTGATCCAAAGAGCCAGGACATATCCTTACTGGTGCAGTCTCATGCAGGGAAATGTCATGAAGGCTTGTCCCACTGATCCAAAGAGCCAGGGCATATCCTTACTGGTGCAGTCTCATGCAGGGAAATGCCATGAAGGGCAGTCCCACTGATCCAAAGAGCCAGGACATATCCTTACTGGTGCAGTCTCATGCAGGGAAATGTCATGAAGGGCAGTCCCACTGATCCAAAGAGCCAGGGCATATCCTTACTGGTGCAGTCTCATGCAGGGAAATGTCATGAAGGGTGGTCCCACAGATCCAAAGAGCCAGGGCATATCCTTACTGGTGTACTCTCATGCAGGGAAATGACATGAAGGGCAGTCCCACTGATCCAAAGAGCCAGGGCATATCCTTACTGGTGCAGTCTCATCCAGGGAAATGTCATGAAGGGCACCAGTGACAGCATTATTCAATGCTGCAGCACATCAGCATGATCCCCCAGACCTCCTCAAAGAAGACGCCTATAGGTAGATAGAAACAATATTAGACCCAACTGCCCATGCAATTGACAAATTCAATATTTTCAGATTAATGTGGCGAAATATGAAGCCTGAAATGGGCCAGCTAACTGTCAGATGGAGAGAATAGCTCCACTACCACAGCCTTGTTCTTTTTTTAATCCTATTAAATATGTAAAAAACTTCTTATGAAAAGTACATTGGGTCAAAGGAATCCCTTATGCACTTGAAAAAATGTACGTTTCTTCTTCAGCAACTATTGGGATCCAGCTACTCACATCACTAAGGTTCTGGCAAATATTAAGTCAAAGTCAAAGTCAAGTCAAATTAAACTTTGTTGTTATTTAGATCTGTATATAGTGCAGCTGAACAAAATTATATTGCTTTATTCCCAGTGCAAGAAAGATACATACACAGAGTTAGTCTTTAGTAATACTGGGGCAGACATTTATAGACATTACATGTATAAAAATGTGCCATTTAGAGTATTGCAGAAGTAGATATTGCACAAACTTGATTTTTCACATTAACAGGTAAATGTGAAGCAAAATTATTGCCTACAGTACTGTACATTTAAGTTTCAGGATATATGAAGATTTGGATATCGCACTAAAGTGTGCTACTAGTAGTAGTGATCTTAGAATAAATGGAATGAGAGTATGTCATTTAATGGATTAGTCAATAGAATATTCAGTAAATTGGTTCTAAGAGCAGAACGGCCTCTGGCATGCCTGTTGTTCAAGTTCAGCAATCTGGTGGATAAGGGGAAAAAGCTTCTATTGAGCCTGGAAGTCTTACAGTGCATGCTGTGGTAACATCTACCTGAAGAAAGGTGGGAGAACATACCACAAGCAAGGTAACTGTGGTCATTTATTAGGTGGGAAAACATACCACAAGCAAGGTAACTGTGGTCACTTATTATCTTTGTAGCTCTTCCAAGACATTGAAATTCGTGTAAGTCATCCAGAGATGCCAGTGGAGAGCCAATGATTCTTTCCACTGCAGTTACTACTCTTCAGAGAGATCAGAACAGATCACATCAACTATTTAGACCTTAATATCCCACAAAACTACCTGGGGGATCTATGAACTAGGACAATGTAGAAAAGCACTGAGGAAACATGGGAAATGCTACACATGGAAACATCTTCAATTCATTCATATTTCAAGAACAAATTTAAAGTAGTTAGGCTCTCCAGTCTCATCTTTGGCCAACTCCAAATCAAATTAAATACAGAGAGCCACCCCACCACCTGAGTGTACTTTTCTGGGGCTGTGAGTTATGTGACAACTAGATGAGATGCAGAATCAAAAGCATGACCCTGAATTTCCTTCCAACCAAATCTCTGTGATGAATGCCAGATCAAGTGTATGGACTAAGTCAGCTATACTACCTAGTTTACTCGTGATTGACCTAGTTTTGTATCACAAGCCAGATGAAGAAGTAAATCTGTTGCCCCAGGTACTGCCACAAGGCAAGCAGGACTCTTATCCGCATGCCATTTCACCATCGAGTTGTACAGAGTAACCCTAATCCCCAGTGTAAAACCTGATCAGGTTATGCAAAATGGAACCTCTGGCTAGCCCTAGTCCTGTGATTTAGCATCACCTCAAGCCTGTTATACTTAAAACCATGAGGGCAAGAGGCAGAGAGCCAAAAAATGGAGATGCAATAGAAAGTATGTGGAAAAGGGAAGCTTATAGATGACATCAACAAATGCTACCCTGGCAAGTACAGACATAGCTAAGTAGACCTCTAGCAAGTCCAGAACAGCAGACTGAAAAACAATATTAAGCTACCAAGCTAATAATAAAGTGCTGAAAAGCTAGAACCAGAAAATGATTACACTATAACCATATTTCAAACTGCCAGGTCACAATAAGTTAACAGACAACATAACCTGATCATCAGTAGTTGAACAAAGGCCACTTCTTTAAATGTACTCCACTTGAATTTATAGCCAGTATACAAAAATACTATATAGATACCTACCCAGCAAGCTCATTACACAGAGGTTAGAGAAACAAAAATGTAATTATTTTGCAGTCCACTGACTCCACAAAAGTCATCAAACCAGGCTATCTGGAATACTGTGATCCAAGTACTGGCAGCTTCTCACAAGGACCAGCAAATATTCAGTATACAACAACAGGCAATATCAGTGTGCAGATAAGGTCCACTGAAGCACCATTTCCAGGTTGGTGAGAAGTAATGCCACAAATAAAACCATCTGTGGCTTAGGAGTTCTGAGGTATAGTCAATCAAGCACACAAAGTATAGTCAAGGCTCAAAGTTAAAATGCTGCTGCTTCAGCCAGATATAAACTGCAGACCAGTGAAACAGAGGTTGATAGCCAATCCATACAGATAACTCTCTTCCTTTCCGTTCCACTGAAAACCACTACCACTCTGATAACAATCTGTTCATATAAAAATAATTCCATACAGTAGAACAGGATGTTAACAACTTGTACCTTATAGCTGACAGGCATAAGGCACCAATAAAAAGAACCACTGGTCAGAGAGCTAAAGTCACAAGGGTGCCGTTGTAAAATGCAGCTACACTTTTATAGACACCTCCATCTTCACAGCAGCAAACTGTTCCATTTAAAATGTTCTAGAGTAACAGCAACTCATGCAATAAAACACCACATTCAGATATCCAAAACAGCAAGAAATCAACTTGGAATAGCATATAGAATTAACACTGAAGTGTTCAAGCTAGCTGAAACCAGTGTTTAGCATTACACACACTAAAATAAACTTAAAACCAAGGCTTAGAATCGGTGGTTAAATAGCTGTGTAGTAGCAGAGAGGCATTGTTTTAAATATTACTCCAATTCACTTAAAAAACTCAATAGATCAACAAGTGTCACTTCAGCATGCATTTTCAGAATACTAATACATTTGCAGAGCTAATGTACAACATTACTGAGTGACTGCAATTCTCAGTTGTTTGCCAGAAAATCAAAAATTTATAAAGCACATGGCAAAAATATGAGGCAAAATCATGGACAATTGAGGAGTATGAAGGGATCTGCCTGCATCTCACTAGTGGAGCTCTGGCAAAGGCCAGAGTTCAGAGAGTTTGTACAGGATCGGGGGATGTGTGATTAGAGAAGTCATTTCAGCTCTTTAGGACCTAGGGTGGGACACATGCCATACAGATTCTCCTCATGGCCTGCCCAACTGGACAATGATGTTACCATGTAGGAAGTGATATAGTACTTTAGAAAAACACCATATCATTCTATGTGAAATGAAAGCACTAAGAGAAGATTAATGCCTAAAATGGTTTGAAGGCAGAGGCTATGAGGCCTAGTGAGAGTTACACTTAAGCCATCTCAGGGATAATTGACAGCAAAGTTTTGTCAATTTAAAAGAGGTTACTATGAGTGCCAAAACTCTGAAAAATTGTGTGATCCTAGTAAAATGACAATAAGGTTTGAAACTTGCTATTATGTATTTAAAGATTTTTTTTTTACTTAAATGGGGGCAAGTCCAGCTGCACCCTTCTATGTGTTGGGGAGACTACACTCCCTAGTCCTACTGCTTCAGTATACTTGCTCTGAGAATGCTGTGCTCTGGAGAAGGAACACCTCACTGCGATGCCAGCAATTTTGGAGTTATTATTCACCTGTAATTGCAATTAATTCTCAAAGTTTCAAGGATCATACAGAAAAAGGAAAAAGAATAAAACTGACACTGTAATTGTAAGCAAGCAACTTGCTACAACTTTGGTTTTGAACACAAATGCATTATCAACATTCATTTATGAAGCCACAGTATCCTTGTGGCTTTATAAATCAATTCAAGTACTAAACCATTGCACCATTGTCACCTGACAGTCATGATTAAAAGCAGCTTGCACATGGGGGAGCTTTCCCCTTTGCCTCATCCTTGTTAGGGGTGTGATATATCAGATTTACAGCAACAGCGTTGACTGTTGTATCTTTAAGAAGAGACTATTCTGGATTAGATAACTACCTATAATCTTGCTTCAGTATGTTGTACTTGTTCCTTAAATCAAAAGAATATAAATAAGAGCAGTACTTAACTTAGTATGGTTAAGGATGCCACAGATAACAGAAATATATTTTTTGTGTTTGCTGTAAAAACAGTAGAAAAATATCTCAAGTATTATAAACACACTGTTTGAAAAGTCATAAAAAGTAATTACAATATCACTTTTAATATAAATGTACTTACAAGCTCTTTAAGTCAAACCACATGCAAGCATGTTATATAAAAGTAAAGTGTTTCAAAGAGCTTTCAGCTGTTAGTGCTGCAGGCATATGTAACTAGAATTTGTTAAGAAGCAGTGTCCACGCTGATGATGATCTGTGTAGTTTTAACAGAAATGTTCATGAACCACAAGCAATATAGACCATGCATACCTCACACATAAGGAAAATGAACACTTATTCAATAATGTGAATACCCTCTAAAATAATGAAAATAAAAGTAACTATTGGCAAATTATGGACCAATTAAACCAGTCTGCCATTTCGACATACTCTTGCTGTTATAGTATTATTTTCTCCAGAAGCCTCTCTAAAACATGTTAATACTAGGTTCCTCACTTAACAATTTAATCAGGTAGTAAACAACCTCTTCCTAGCATTTGCATACAGCTTGATTTATTAGTAGGTCTAAAACTTCAGAGTTTGGACAGAAGTTCACTCTGGTTTACCCCTTATAAAAACACTGTGTTGGAATATTAGGTACTAATTAACTGTGATAAGCTTTATGCAGTTTTCCTTATAACAGCAATAAAAACAGAGGTCCCCTGTCTATAAACATCTGAGTTTAATGATAAAAGGCTGCCAACAAAACAAAAAAATGTTATGCAAAATATACAGCATTATAACAGAGCATTTGATCATTACTAACTTAGTAAGTACCTGGGACATGGATGTCAAGAAATTCACTGTAAGAGTTGAACAAAGTGAAGCTTGTGGTGATTCTCAGTGTCCTTGTCAGGAACACATAATAAGATCAGAGAGACCCAATGGAGTTTTATGTGCCCCATGTTCTACCATTTACCAAAAAAAAAAAAAAAACATAAGAGCATAAAATGCCTTAAAACTTTGAAAGCCATAAAAGCATAGTACAGACAGTCAGATACATATCTCTCAACCTTCCATCTCCAAAATGAGGAACACTAGCCCTCATAATGTGGAACAAATGGACAAAATGTGAAACACCAATAGCTTACTAGCAACTTCAACTAGGAATGTCATAGGATGGTCAAATATGCTGGTTTACTTATAAAAAAGATCTTTAAATGAATTAGTATGATTCATTTTTATTTACCATGGACATTAGTTAAAAAATTCCTAACACTGAATGTGTTTTCAATGTAGAACATCTAGGAACATGAACTTTTTAAGACCCCAAATGAGGTACATTCCTCATAATGAGGTACTCTTGAGAGGTATGGTCAGATAAAAGACAGACAGCAATCAGAAGTAGTGTTCATTTGAAGAACTTAATAGTATTAAAAGCTGTTGGACACTTTAACAGTTTTAATGTTGTTTTAGATGCTGATTGTGTTCTTTTGAATAAGTACAACCCAGGAGATCAGAACACTTGAAAAATCAAGTGAATATGAACTCCAGGAATCAGCAGAACTACTCATACAACAGGAGGAAGAGGGGTGGGGGGAGAAGGAGATGGACCTAACCCTTTTTGTAGCAAGACAACATGACATTGAAGGAAATGAAGCCATAAAAAATATGTCTGAGTTATAACAACTGTGACAATTGTGATGACTGGGAAATTGGTGATGTTTTGAAAGACATGCTCGATTTGTTTAATAATTGTGTCAACAGCAATGACCTTGAGACTAGTGAAGTAATAAATTCTGATGCTTTGTTAGAATGTGAAATTATTAAAAATCAAGGTTTCACGATTTATAACTTTAGTGATTTAAAAATGGATGATACACACTTTGAATTTCTGAAAAAGGGCCTCTCCTTGGTCCCTGAGTTCAAGTCATATATAGTCGACAATTTAATTAATTTGAAATTGTATGTCAGACATCTAAATCTGAGACGTTTTTTTCAGGGTCAGACAACTTCTACCATAGAGGGGGGACCTAGGAATTTGAGAAGGAAAAGTGTGTTTACCCCACCCCATAACTTTGAAACAGCCTTGTTTGAAAAAAAATGGTTGAAAAAGAGATGAGGAAAGTGACAAAAGTAAGAAATGAAAGACAGGGAAATTTATCGGAAAAGGAAAACGTTCTCACAGCCCTAGCTAGGGATGACAACCTCCGGATTATGAAACTGGACAAAGGTGGTGATTAGTTATTATGCCCCAAATCGATTATGTATCTAAGATGTTTGAGATACTTAATGACCCCACCATATATGCCAGGGCCTCCAGAAACAAAGTTAACAGAGCTTATATGAGAATTGATTTTTTTATGTCCGATGCATTTTTTTCAAGGGGTCATTGATCAGAATGACTTGAAATTTCTCACAGTGGAGAAATCTATAACACCTAAGATTTTTGGCATCCCTAAAATCCACAAAAATCCCACAAAATCCACCCTTTAGACCTACAGTATCAGCAAAGGGATCAAAAACTGAACCTTTGTCAGCTTGGGTGGATAGGACAGTAGGGCCAGTGGTGAGGGATGCCGAACATATTGTTAAGGACTCCTGACATTGTCTTGAAAGACTGAAATCAAGTAGGGAAGTAGACTATTCATTTTTGACAATAGATGTCATAAACTTATTCTCTGTTATTCCACATGATAGTGGGCTTGATATGTTTCAGGAGAGTTTATTGAAAAGTGAGAAGGTTGACAAGACCAAAGTCAATTTTTTGGTGGAAATCATGGAAATTGTTTTGAGAAACAATTTTCTTGCCTTTGAGAGGGAGTTATTCCACCAGATATCAGATGTGGCTATGGGGGCGAAATGTGCCCCCATATTTGCCAACCGGGTATTACTGGAATGGGTGAGAAAACACATTTTTGACACCCCCTATATGGAGAAAATCAAAACTTATAACAGATTCTTGGACAATATCCTAATTTTATGGCAAGGGAATGAAAAGGAAGACATAGAATTTGTTGAGTACTTGAATTCCACAACTTCATTTTTGAAGTTTACTAGTAGATGGGGTTCTGAAGAAGTAGACTTCCTGGATATACATCTTTGGGTTACTGAAGAAGATGACAAGCTTCATAGTACTATTTTTGGGAAAGGAACCTTTCCTAATACTCTACTTCATTACAACAGCTGTCATCCCCAGCATCAAAGAAGAAGTATAATAAAGGGACAGATGGTGAGGTATTCTCTGCTCATTAGTGGTGAGAGAACCTTTGACAATGAACTATACATTTTGATAGGTTTGTTTATGGAGAGGAGGTACCCACTAAAGATTTTGACTAAAGTGAAATGTGAAATAAAAGAAGAGGCATGATTATACCCATCAATATTACAAAAGGATGGGGTGCTACAAGAATTTATCCACAAAAGTAGAGAAGGGGATCCCATTGTGCTGCGGTAGAACAACTTGACCCCGACTATAGTTAACATCATTTACAAAAGTTGGGACTTGTGTTTCAAACACGACACAAAGGTGAAACTTGGGCACAAGCCCTTGGTGGCTTATAGCAGGGGTAAAATTTTAAAGAATATCTTGGAGGGGCACAGAAATCAATAATAGAATAAATCAATATAAGTCACTAATGTTTAAATGTGGGACTTGTAGGTTTTGCAAGTTCATTAACAATGGCCCATATGTATCAGTAACTAGTTCAAATTTGACCTTAAAATGTCCTGATAAATGTAACTGCAACTCTACCAACATGGTTTATCTAGCAACCTGTACCTCCTGCCCTGGATTTTATATAGGCAAAACCACATGTAGGCTCAGGGATAGAATAAGTGAGCACCTTAGAGTGATTAGAAACAAAGATGTGCACAATGCCCTCTATCTTCACAGTGTTACATGCATTGAGTTTAAAAAAAAATTGTGATGGAGTGGTGCAGAAAGAAAATGGGGGAGATGAAAAATTGGAGGTTGAAGCAAGAGAGGTAAAATGGCAACTTAGACTAAATGCCACAGTAGCTCCAGGACTTAAGGATACTATTTCACTGATACCAATATTAAAACAAAGGGTTTTGGATTTATAGAAAAAAGAAAATAAGTATTGCCTAGTTTGCTTATTTGTACATGTTGAATGTGTACAGCAATAATTAAAAAAACATGTTTTATAAATTAATTTCTTGTAAAAATATTTTAGTTTGTTATATACAAATGAATATTTAAATGTATTGAATTGTGTTGTATGTCTTTAAATTAGATGAAGTATTTAATTGGATGCATATTTTACACTTAAGGAGAGTGCTAGATGTATTGTAATTGACTATGAAGAAGCCTGTTATATGTAAGGTGAAAGCACCAAGTCGGTTGTGCTATTAAACATGTTTTTAGTATTCATTTGCTTCCTGTGGCTGGAATATTTATTTTCATTTTACATTTTTAAATGTATCCATTAAATATGTTTCCCATTCTTTCCTTTATTATACATGTTATACATGTTTTGAGTAAAAAATAAGGTTTATCACTAAAAATATTGAAATAACTCACTGACAGGGAGAGAAGTAATGAAGCATGCAATTTGGAGTTGGGCTGAATACCCCCCCCCCCACAGTTGGTTCTTTCCTGTCAGCTTAATGTGTAACAGACCAAGATGATGCACTCATGCCTTGTAGATTAGATAACCCACATATGCTTCCATATTGTTTAGGGAGCATCTTTCCCCTGGTGAACCAGTTGCAGTTCAAAGTGATGCTTGTGTTCCTGAAGGCTTTAGAGAAAGAGCTGCTACCAGGGCCTCTCCTTACCTGGTCAGAAAAACAAATCATCATTTTGTGTCTGAAAAAATAAAGGCATGAAACGTAGTACCTCTGGTGCACAGAAGTGATGCTCATGTGATAATGGGCTATAGATGCAGTCATATTTATAGTCTAGGAAGGTGAATTTGCTGGCAGATGACCTCATCTGTCTTTTTGTTCCTTCTTGGATCTCCAGATGCAGATGATATGAGTAGTTAAGATCTTATGGAATTGAAGGCCTCTGGATATTGACCTCTTTGCCAAATGTGAGAATGTAGTCATTTCTGTAGTCTGATTGTTGCAGTAGGATATGTTGGAAGTAAATGGATGCATTCACTTCTTTGGGCCACTGAAGGTTCATCACAAAATCCAGGAAAGAAAGGTTGAAGTTCATTCCTCCCTCACCATATTGATTGAAAATGATATGGTTTCAGTGTGAACAATCTCTATCTGTACAAGAAAACTACCCAAGTCCTATTCACAAATGGACTACATTGGTGATAGAACAGCAGGGTCAGACTCAGGGTATGCTTGCTGATATAGTATGTCTTATTTTGGTGGACTTGCAGGTGTCATCCGTAATTGGGGCTGCCAGAAAGACCCCAGTAGACATTTGCCTCCAAAAGGAAACATTTCTTACTTTGTAGAGTGTTGTATCATGTACTAACAGGATTGGTCAGTTTGCAGGTGCCCTGATGTATGTCAGATGTGTACAACATGGGCTGCAGTAGTTGTACATCTGTCAACATTTTGAGCACATGGTATCTTGTAAAAAGTAGAACAGTGGTAAAACACCAAATGGACAAGTTGTTCATTAAAAAGGATGCTGCATGTCCATCCTTCATTAGGCAGCCCTATTCTTTTCATAGAGCTTGCCTACCTACCTTATGAGCCTGCTACATCAGTGATACTGATGTTCTTTATTTAGAAAACAGTGTTCCTCATAACCATCTTACATCTTCAAGCCCTTATTCAGCAACATTTTGTGTCTCAGAATGACCCCTCACATTCTGCCAAAGGTAGGTTTGGGTGTTTCCTTCAACCAATCTGTCAGTTATCTATTTTTTTTTCTTATTTTTTAACAGAAAACCAAGGTAGTGAGTGTACATATCCCATCCTTGACAAAGCAGCTTAGGTATTACCTGTACCTGGTGGCTTGCATGCAGTTTCTCAAAATGAGATTTCCTGTATCACAATAGCTAGAGATGTAATTGCTTGCACATTGGTTCTCACTTCATATATGAGCAATTTGTTTGTTCTATGGTGTTATGGTAATTTATTTGCTGTGGCCTGGGATTGCAGCCACTTGGAAAAGAAAGATGTATCACAGTCTTGGTTATGTGTTACAACCATGTACATACTTAACTGGGGGTTTACAGTATTGTTTGTCACACATTTCTCAAATGAGGTGAACCCTTTTAAGGACTCATGATAGATATGGGGCAGGTGCATGAATTTAAGAAGACAGACAGTTTGGTTCTGCTTTACTGTGAGAAGGGAAGTTGACACACTCCAAGGGGATTGCATACTGTGTTTTTGCCATCCGCTAACAAATGTAGTGGTCAAAACTGAACAAAGTCTGTGAGATACGTAGCTGCCTCTGTCTAGCTTCAAGGATTTTTTTACTATAGGTATTGTACCATGGCTATTTGGTACACACATTTAATATGCATTATTGAATTGTCAGTTACTCTGGACATTGAGCCAGATTTGGAAAAATACTACTTGGGAACTGAACAAAGTGAGCTCTGGCCTTGTATAATTCTCCAGCACCAGTTACCCTGATGGCGCTTCTTGAGACTCAGTCCAATCAGAGACCCATTAAAGATGGTACCTCTCATCAGGTAATCTTACCACATTAGTTGGTCTGTAAGAAAACTCTCCTTAATGGGTCAGTATTACACTCATCCCCTCCCCTGTAGATGAGTTGTCTTTTGTCATTTTCTACTTTTGGAGCTCCCTATACATTTGGCAAGAGTATGTTTCAATGCAATTTATTTAATAATATAGTGGAAAATAAGCAATGTTGTCTCTTGGTTTGCAGAGCTGTACATTACTGGTGAGGCGGTCAGCTGTTAGTCTCTGGGGATAAGTACTGTCATATAACTGGCTCCATGCACCATGGCATGCATCACTGAGAAATAAGTACACAGTTTTGGTGAACAGTGAAAATTTTCAGTGTGCAGAAGAAAGACTCATCAAACAATTTAGTAAGGAAGGTCTGCTCGTACAACAACTAAAGCTATAAGATCCACAATATTGTTGCAGTGCTCTACACTAAATTGTGAAATTTCATGTTGTTCTTATAGCTTGTTATAAGATAATAACATTTTGTCATTATCCAGCTATAGATGTCAGGCCATGCAACACATTTCCTGACATTTGCAGCAGATATATATCACTGTGGATATGTGTTTGTGTAAGATCAAAAGCAAATGGAAATCTGATTGTTATGTCATATAAGAGTTCATATGTTCATATAACAGTTTATATGTTCAACGGATTAGTTACATTAGGACAACTGCACTGGTCCCTCACTCACAGTGAAGTCATAGCTCAATCCTGTGGGCAGTCATACAACTCTAGATTCCCTCATCACCTAATATCATAATTGCCCTAACTATTCTGTCAAAACTAATTACTGAAACATCTTTATAAACCACCTTCAGGCAAAATAACAGAGCACAATTAATCTATACACAGATGCTATTACAGAGAAAGTCACTTTTTTAATGTATAAATTGGAAGTTATATATATCTACTCCCTTCTGACTCTGCATACATCAGAATTATCAGAAACACAGACAATTATGTGTCCATGTGTACTATTCAGAATTTAGTTTCTTTGCCACCATTCACATCTTAATCCATGTCTGTGAGTCCTGATACTGAATGATAAAACATTAAATATAGTGCGCAACATACATGTGCACATCTATGCACTATACATATGAATGCCAGCGACAACCTCTGTTTGTCAACTATAATACATACATTTGCTATAATAGTATTGAAATGTCCTTTGAAACAGTATCTTGTCAAAAGTATGTTACATACGATTCTGCTGCTTTTTGACTTTACTATTTTCTTGACTGGTGCCAGTTTTATTTGTCAAGTTCCACTTCAGTAAAGAGACAACACAGCAAATTGACCTTTGACTACCCTTAATTAAATTCATAAACATCATAACTTATTGCATCAAAACTTTATTTCATCATTTCAGTTTACTAATCATGAGAAAACATTGTTTAAACATTCATCAGGGCAGCATATCTCTGCTCATCCAACCCAAATAAGTATCGTCCTCCCCTCTGCTCACTTATTCTTAACCTCAAGCAGCATCCAACTGCTCACTTTTAGCCGATAAATCGTACATCCATCCAAACACCAAAGGGCAAGCAGCATTCAACTGCTCACTTTCAGCCCACAAATCTTACATCCATCCAAACACCAAAGGGGAAGCAGCATCCAACTGCTCACTTTCAGCCCACAAATCTTGCATCCATCCAAACACCAAAGAGGAAGCAGCATCAAATTGCTCACTTTCAGCCCACAAATCTTACATCCATCTGAACACCAAAGGGGAAGCAGCATCTAACTGCTCACTTTCAGCCCACAAATCGTACATCCATCCAAACACCAAAGGAGAAGCAGCATCCAACTACTCACTTTCAGCCCACAAATCTTACATCCATCCAAACACCAAAGAGGAAGCAGCATCCAGCTGCTCATCTTCACCCCCAAAATTTCTTACATCAATGCAAACACCAGAGAGGGAACAGAAGAGGGACAAGCCTGCTCCTCTTCTCCACCTAAAGCACCCATTCCCACTGAGAAATCAATTATAATTACCCCAGAAAATAGAGGGGGATAGGTGGGTAACCAATTCATGCCAAAATGTGACCCTAAAGCAACTACCCACACATAAAACTACTCTAAGCCCACTCTACACCTACCTCACTCCCTCCAGCTTTCTTTCAATAAATTAACCCTTCCTTACCCAAAGTTTCTCTACCCTGCCATTTCATACTAAATTTAGAATCCCTGCCTAACCTCACAGCCCAAACCTACCCCCCGTTACAACCCCCCACTCACTCACTCATCCTCAAACCTTGAAGATGTCCCATGACAAATTGGTTTGTGGCCAAGCCTCATTTGTAACACTGTGCAATTGCCTCTGAAGTGATTTTTTAATGCATTTCATTAAAAAGCATACATAATCTAACCCATCACAGTTTGTATATACTCTGGATCCATGCTCAAGAGTAAAAATACGAGACATCTTCAAAGCACTTTACTCTGCAGGAGACTATAGAATACATTTTAAATAATAAATAAGTAACAATTCTGTCATAGAAAATATGCTAGCCCTGCGATCCCAGCAAATCAGTGACGGTTCTCAGTAGACACAGAATAAATACAAATGCATTTTTTTCTGTGATGCATGTAGAAATTTCATTGACAATGTATTTTATGGTATGAATCATGAATTGAACAGTTTCAAAATGTAATAGCAAAACCAAAAAGTCTGTGATTATTGCTGTGCTAATATTGAAGTGCTATTAATGTGTTGCATTTTAATCAGAATGGCAGTGATTATGGTTGAACCTTGTAGCATGGTACTCCTTTTCTTCTCATGGTCATTTGCCTTATTTATGGTATCTAGTTAGGGAGTCAAAGCTTAATGATAATATGAGCAATATCATGATGATAATGTTAATGAATTTCTGTTCCTTAGTATTTACTTTACAAATACCATACATAGTTGAACTGTTTTACAAATAAACTTCATACAGAGATGCTGAGACTGAGTTTCACAGCCTGTCACTAATTATTTTTACTGTTATAAATCCAAAGGCTTAGATGGTTTAAAATTATCTACAAAAGAAGCATAGCTCTACAGACCTGTGATATCTGCATGCGTTTTATTTGCAACAAATGATCTGTCAACATGAATTTAATAGCAATGAACCCAGAACAGCTGTATGCCTAACATTGTATCTGCTCAGATGGATATGGGTAAATAATAAGGGCAACCAAAACAGAAAATGTTGCTTTTAGGCCATTGTTACAAAAAAGATATTTATTCATAGAGTTACATTTAACATCTTTTGATAAATACTGACTTCTGAGTATAATGTAGGTTTTATTAAAGTGCTATCCTGTTTTTAAAAATGGCAGTTAAAATGTTTTGCATTTAAGTCTCTGCTATTAATTACACAATGACAGCTCATTTGAATTGAAAAATTAGCATGCTGATTGGACATCCCAATCAACATGCCCATTGTAAACCGAGCATATACCAACAGAACAAAATCCGGCCACTGAAGTACCATGGAGTGACCAGACTTTCTGTTGGAATATGTTTAGTGACAAAGCAAAATTGAAGGAAAATTAGGTACATTCATAAAAATAAAGAAAGAGAAACATACCTGATTTTCCTTCTATTTGTGTCCTGCCTCTGATAAAATCTTGACAGAAAAAAAAAACAGCTTCAGAGACTCCCTTTTCTCCATTTCTTCTCCTATACTGCACTAATCAGTAAAAAAGAAAAAAAGCATGGAGGAACACTTCAGCGCCTTTATACAAAAATATGTTTTAAGAAAGACAAGCAATTTCTTTCTTAAATTTTCTCATTGCATAACAGCAATAATCCAGTCCTGGATGTGGGTATATTCCAGGTTTACTCTCGAGATCAAACCACGCCAACTGTGAGTAAATCCTGATATACCCACACCATGTTGTGGATTATTGCTTAAATGTAGTATAGGTGTAGAATCAAACACAGATAGTATTTCCTAAAGAAAAAATCCAATATCACATCATGTTTGGTTCCCAATGTATCATGATTGTTTGTTTATATCTTCTCATACTCATCTTTGCATTTTTAATTAACCAAAAACAAATTCAGGTGTGAAATAAAGCAATCGGCTCTAACCTGACTGCAGCAATTTTGTGTCAGGTTTATGAAACAGCACAGGTTTTGCAGCCTATTGGCTACCTTAATTAATATGTATCTAAAAAATGTTGTTGATTGAACTTCTAACTAATAATAATCGTCAGTAACATTCTTGCTTCCTGTTACATCTCATGCTCATGACATTGTGGTAGTGAATAATAGGCTTTGGTCATAAAGCTCAATAGATTGATTGCATTCCTCAAACCACAAACAAAACCATTTACTGATCACCTCACTTCTGAATGTAAAAGCTGAGAGTGTGGAAGAAAACTTAGAAAAGACTTATTCAAAATACAAACGGATTCAATTAAGAATGGAGATTTACTAGGTCAGCTACATGCAGAAACATTTTGTCGGCATGTCAGTGAATTGGACAGGCTGACATATTATAAGACATATCAACAGCCCCCCCCCCCCCTTTTTTTAGCAGTGTTCAATATTTTAAAGAAAATATCAGTAATAATCAGTCCAGGAAAGCTGTTATCCTTTTAAATCTCATGACTTAGACTCTTCCTCTGCCAAAAGATTGACAAGCCCAAAGGATTTTCAGTTCACAAGGCTTTCATAAGACATTTCTTTAAACCATGTTTGCCTCAGGTTTCTCTGCCTGCCTCTGTTTTTTGCTCATCCCTGTTCTATGTATTTCCACCTGCTTGAATACTGCAGTTTCTGTCAGACTCTGTCATCCATATTGTTTTCTTAACAGTGACAGAGTTCCTAGGTGAATTTCTTTCATCTAACCCTTTTCCACAGAATGACAAGTTGTCAAATAATGACTTGGTGGCATTTCAAGTTTTGAAAATGCACAGTGTGACATGAACAGATTTCTGGATGCTATGTAACTGACTTTGTCTAGCAAGCAAGGAAGTGGTGTCTTTCATGATGAAGCAGAGTAACATATATTTTCCTGGGGTATCTTGCAGTGCAAAAATATGACTGTCATTCCATTTTGAATGCAGCAAACAATAAAATGATTCATTAATTTTTGTGTTACTTATTAGGGAACAGAATGCAGAAGGAGAAAAAATACCACACTCTGTATTAGTTATTTGTAAACGTACAGCAATTTGACAGTATGTTATATAAGAATCCCCACTTAAATACTTGTTTTTATAGAGATGATAGTAACCATGAGGGCATGTTAATATTTTATTATAGACCTGAAGGTGTAGTGAACTTGTTATTTTGTTAGTTATGTAGTGCATTCAATGCTAGTATGAATATGAGACTGTAAACTGTTACCATAGTAATAGTTTCTACTAGAAAAATATTCATCAGAATAGCACATTTTGTCTGTTTGTTTACTTATTTAAAATGTGTTTACTGGAAAAACAAAAACATCTCCACCAGGACTATTTTCTGGCTAATTCAAGACACATAGATAAAATAAATTTATAAAACAACATTAAAGGCTGTGTAGTTAAGAAACTAGGTAAATCAATAATAAATACAAAATGATATACAGCCTAGTTCACCCAATAATATGAGATAAGCATTAAGACTGTAATAATATGTCATATGCATTTAGTATTTAAAATAAATTGACTCAGGAGGAGGAGTGAGTAAGGAAGGTAAATACTGAAATGTAACACCAAAAAAATGAAAATCTTTCTAAGACTCAAAAGTAATGAAAGATCTGTATCTGATGAAGTAAGCCATAAGTGAATCAAGATGCACTTTTTCATAACTCCCTGAAATATTTTTTAAATAATTGTTTTGACCACCCTTATCTACCAATCATGCAACATATAACCACTGTCCCTATTCTCCCATTTTTAATTCCCAGACCATGATATCCTAGGACTTGGGATAGGAAGGAAAGCCATAGATTGCAATAATCATATTTATTTATGTATGCAAGTATGTATTTCTTTATTTTGCCTATGCTCCTAGAAACCTTTCCTGAAACCTGGAAGGTGAGGTTAAATGTATACTATTTCGGACTATTGTGTAAGTGCTGTTAACACGGAAGCAAAAGGCTGTGATCTGTTGGCATGCTGCTTTCTGTAGTCTGGGATTTGACTCCCACAGCTTTTATTTGCCTGCTTTGTGACTCAGCAAACTACTGAACCAGTCAGTGTTCAGAGGCAATTGGGAAATTGGACTCAGTTTTGTCCATCTAGCAGTTGAAGTTCACGGATCCATCCACCCAAGATTCCAGTTAGAGTGCATGTTTACTCCTAGGCAAACCTTCACTCTCCCACAAATGTAAAGCTGGCATCGGTTGCTCACTTGCTTTCCTGTCTGGCCATCTCCTTCTATGTTGATGTCATTACCTAATTCAAGGTCATCTGGAGTATAGTTAGAGACAAATGTTGTGGAGATGGCTTGAATACCTAAAGTTTTTACAGAGCACAATGCCTTAAAGGATCTTTCCTTTCTGATGAGTGTATGACCCAAAATTACTTATCAAAGGATTATTCAGAATGCAGCAGTACTTTAGTTACTCATTAATACTTTTCATTAAGGAGACTTTTTGCAAGATGCATAATCATCTGGACTAGTCATTATTTTATCTTCATTTAAATCATTAGCATTGAAACAGTAAAATAAATTGGGGGAATATCCATGTCCTGCCAGTAAAGAATAAACTATTAATTTCCCATTGTGGTACCTTAAAGAACTTCCTGTCCATATCCCACTGTCAAGTCACAACAATCTACCTTCAATTTCTGTGGTCAACCATTCAGCTATTCTGTTCAATAACCAAAATAAATCAGGTCCTGAATTCACATAAAAAATAAATACATAAAATAACTCTTTAATAAATTAATTGCTTTTGTCTTGCAATGAGAACACTTCATTTTGTAATTGCTTTCAGCTTACACTGAATCAAGATTTCTTCTAAAGAAGTCTTGATTCATTGCAAGATGAAAGAGCTTAATTTATTAAACTTTTTTTTTTGAAGCTAAGACCTGGTTTCTTTTGGTTATTGCTTTTTCTTATCCTGGTTGGGGACCTGATATACCACTTTTGTGGAGCTATTTGTTCATTAATCAGGTGAACAAACCAGTTTTTATAGCTTTTCCATTAATATTAAGTCAACCATTCTATCAAATGATGATATATCCACAAAATTCTGGATTTCACAACTCATTGCACAAAAGCAATATATCTTGATACTGCAATCAACTTACTCAGCTGCTGCTTGCAAATGTCTCCTTGCATCTTAACTCCACTTTAATATGTACGATGGTGCAATAAACACTTTACACATTACAGTGGTTCCATTATGAAGTTTGTTTTCACCAATGGTATAGAGGAATGTACCCTGACCATGATCCAGATGACTTGAGATCAATTAGCAACTTCACCCCTAGAGTACCCAGGTAGGATGAGATAAAGAGTAGCAGCATTTTGCCAATTTGTTTATTCTGGAAGAAAGATTGAGACTTCTGTGTGTGAGTTGGCACTCTTCTGCTGATGGGGACATGCCTTGATTATAAAATGGATTACAGTTAAACAAAAAATATGATATTAAGGGATAGGGCTGGAGCCTAACTGACATTATGCATGGTGATATATGTGATGTCAGGAGTTCCACCCAGTTAAGGCATCCCCCCCAAAAAATAAAAATACAAAATCCCCCTGTTTGCACAACAGTATATCTCATTGGGCTAGATGAGTTTCTCATACCTCCTTCCCAATCTGGCAATGCTTGAAATCGCCACAATGTCAAGTAATACCACGGACACTACCTTAGGAGCCATAGGCATGTAAAATAGCAAATTATTAGATGGAACGGATGCAAAGGAGGATGGCCAAACAAAAGAATTTGTGTTCTCTTTAATGTGATATCAAATATCTGAGCTGTCTCACTGGCTGCTATCTACCTGCAATCAACTGTATTACAAGCTGAGTTAAGTATAAACTTGCAGTGTTACAAATAGTACTGCATTTTATTTTTCTGTTTATTTATTTGTTTCATTGAATATTGTGGTCTCTCTGTCTCTCTGCAGTTAGTTTCCTACCCTCTCTCCCTGTTCTTGTTGTAGTATTAATCTTGGTGGCTTTGGAATTGCCTGCCCCTCCTGTAAATTTGTGTTTGAACACTCCTCCTGGGTCCATCTCATTTGCTCATTCAACTGAGTACAGTGAGACCATATTTTGATTTTAGACACTCCTGCCAGTCCCATCTCTTCAGCTCTATCCACTGTGTACAGACAGAGCATTTGAGAAGAACAACCCCTGTAGTCTCTTAATTGTGCTGTATTCCATCCATCTTCACTAAAAAAAAATCAGTTTATTCAGCTGCTCTTACTGTAACTGTCATCTACCTTCTTTATTACCTTAGTTTGCTGTTATGCATGCTCTTAAGTGTTCAAGTGGTCTTATTCTGCACATATTACTTCTTGTTAGTAGCCTGATTAAATGTGTGTGCTATTCTATGTGTCTTAGTTTTGGTTTTAGCACTTGTGCTTTAGGCCAGTTATTTTACATTTAGGATTTTTGTGGGCAAACCCTTATCAAACCCTGCTCTCCCTAAGTCTACCAAGTATTCAGAGCACTGCATTTCTCTGAATTTGTACAAAGCTGATATAGCAGAGAGCTAGGTTCTCCTGACTGTAAACAGAGTTGAAACCTTTTCCCATCTTATATTCCAAACTGATAAGTACACTTTTTGCAACTCAGTTTGCACTGTGCTGTATTTATATATTTGCTTTATTATTTATATATTTGCTGTATTGTTTCTGTCCTTTGTTGTTGTCTGCATTTTGTTTCTCAGGGTAGCTCAGGAGCTAGATTCAGGTGGGGGTTGTAGAGCCAGCCCAGCTTAACTGTTTGTCATTGCCTGAGGTGGATTTTCTGTGTTGTACTTCCATTGCTAGAATCTCCTTGTGTTTGGACTGAGTGTGCTTCTTAAACAATCTGGAAATACAGAGCTGACAAGTATATTTTTTGGCACTTTTTAACTGTTCAGAGTTCTGCACTGTCTTAATTTTGCTTGAATTTATTTATGTATTTATTTATTTATTTATTTGCAGTTGGTTTACCAGGATAGTCCATTGGGCCAAAATGAACCCATTTTCAATGGAGTCCTGGGGAGAAAAGCTCCAAAAACAATTTAGGTACATACAGTAGGTTACTAATGATAATTATACAAATGTAAAAGATTCAAGCAAGTAATTTCAAAAGTACAGCAAACATTAGAAACAATACAGACTAGTGATGAAACTTGGAGATGTTATAGACTAAGAAAAGGAATATTGCAAAGTGATACAGAGTAGTTATTACTTAAGAAGCATAAACGTAATAGGTGCAGTCTAGTACATTCTTTGCAGATACCATGGGAATAATAATGTGAGTTAGGGAAAATAATAAGGAAAATTGCTGGAGTAAACATGGGAGAGAAGGAAGATGAAAATTGCCAGTGTTAGTTATGTGGGGTGGGAGCAAGAGCATTCCCACTGGGACACTAGATGTGTGATTTGATGTGTGTGTAATTTATTATTTATATATCTGCTGGCATTGCTTTCTGATACTCTAAGTGCCCCCATTTTGATTTTTTCCTAATTTACTGGTTTCTGCACTTGTTTTTAGCTGATTTTTAATTTAATTGCATTTATTTAAACTGTATTTGCTTTGATACTGCTACACACATAAGTGTGCTAGCTTGCACTGCATTTGAATTGTTTTACTGCTGTTTTTGCTGCTTTTCTGTTAAAAGAAAAAAGTTCTACACTTGTTTGCCGCCTTTCCTGTAACTAGTCTAGTCCAGATACAGATTTGCTGTATCAAGGACTGTTTGTAAGCTTCTGAGCCTCCCCAAGCCTTTCTGTGTTGGAGGGAAGCCTTCTAGTTTATCAGCGGGAGTGGTAAGCACTACGTAGCCCATCTACCACAAGAGAATTGGTTTCTGGCCAAGAAAGTGTAGTTTATTGGCTGTTTGGGCAGTTTTTCCATTCCTTTCAACTTTCTAGTTTAAAAGCCCACGTGTGTGCTTGTTTCCCACCTTTCCTGTAACGAGTCTAGTCTAGATACAGATGTGCTGTATCCAGGACTGTTTGTAAGCTTCTTAGCCCCCCCAGCATTTCTGTGCTGGAGGGAAGCCTTCTAGCTTATCAGTGGGAGTGGTAAGCACTAGGTAGCCTATCTACCACAAGAGGAGTGGTTTCTGGCCCATATATTGTTAATTAATTGGCTTTTAAATTTTTAGTTAAAAAGAGGGCATTTGTGTGGGTTTGCGCTTGTTTAAGCTCTGCAAATCCAGTTTTGGCATCCTGCAGACTGCAAGAGCATCAGGAAGGAGAAAGAGATACCCTAAGTGCCTCCATTTTGATTTTTTTCCTAATGTACTGCTTTCTACACTTGTTTTTAGTTGTTTTTAAGTTAATTGCATTTATTTAAACTGTATTTTTTGTAATATTGCTACACTCATGTGTGCTAGCTTGCACTGTATTTGAAATGTTTTACTGCTGTTTTAGTTGCTTTTCTGTAAAAAAAAACAAACAAAAAGAACAAAAAAAAGCAAACAAAAAAAATGTTCTAAGCTTGTTTTCCACCTTTCCTGTAACTAGTCTAGTCCAGATACAGATTTGCTGTGTCCAGGACTATTTGTAAGCTTCTGAGCCCTACTAAGCCTTTCTGTGTTGGAGGGAAGCCTTCTAGCTTATCAGTGGGAGTAGTAAGCACTAGGTAGCCTATCTACCAGAAGAGGAGTGGTTTTTGGCCCAGATATTGTAGTTTATTGGCCGTTTGGGCAGTGTTTCCATCCCTTTCAAATTTCTGGTTTAAAAGCCCATGTTTGCATGGGTTTGCACTTGTTTAAGCTCTGTGGATCCAGTTTTGGTGCCCTGCAGACTGCAAGAGCATAAGGAAGGAGAAAGAGATACTCTAAGTGCCTCCATTTTTATTTTTTTTCCCTAATTTACTGCTTTCTGCACTTGTTTTTAGTTGTTTTTAAGTTAATTGCATTTATTATTTAACTGTGTTTACTTTAATATTGCTACACACTCAAGTGTGCTAGCTTGCACTGCATTTAAATTGTTTTTACTGCTGTTTTAGCTGCTTTTCTGTAAAAAAAAAGTTCTAAGCTTGTTTCCTGCCTTTACTGTAACTAGTCAAGTCCAGATACAAATTTGCTGTATCCAGGACTATTTGCAAGCTTCTAAGCCCCGCAAGCCTTTCTGTCTTGGAGGGAAGCCTTCTAGCTTATCAGTGGAAGTGGTAAGCACTAGGTAGCCTATCAACCACAGGAGGAGTGGTTTCTGGCCCAGAAATTGTAGTTTATTAGCTGTTTGGGCAGTTTTCCCATCCCTTTCAACTTTCTGGTTTTAAAAGCCCACGTTTGCATGGGTTAACACTTGTTTAAGCTCCACCTAACAGTGCCGAGCTGAGGTAAACTATTACTGGTGCCAGAAAGTCTGCTCTTCAGTTTTTCCCTTGAATCTTCAAAAAGAAACATAATCCATGAGCAGGATTATATGTTTCTTTCTGGAGATACTATGGTGGTTTGATGTGTATAGAGTTTACCTTGAATCTTGCTAGTTCTTTCTCTCTTGCACTTCAAATAGCTTAATTGCTTTGCACTTCAGAAGGTTTTTGTATAAATTGTTGCAGTACACCTAAGTGCCATCAGCACTAGTTGTTCTTCACGGAAATAATTCCAGTACTTAGTAGTTATGACACCCCCTCCTGGCATGATTAAAGGGCAATTCCCTGTGCTTTCTCCTATTAACCTGGTGCACTTGGGCTTTCTGAGACAGTGTAGCAACTGCCTCATGTACACAGACAACCCTCTCCTCTTACCTCCCAACACTCAGACTTGTGAGAGATGCACTTATATCACAAAATTGTAAGCTACGCACTCTCCAGCCAAGATTGGACTAGCTGGTCAATAGAAGGGCAACACCTGGACCACACCACATGGAGCACATAGCACTCCAGAACACCCACCATCACACCTCTCACATAAAAACACAAACCACACATCCACCTTCACTGAGGCTCTCAATAGAAATTTACAAAACAGCAGAGACCTCCAAGAAAGAAATGCACTCGACCACCACAACACAGCATAAACCACAGGACAAATAGCTCACCTCCACAGTGTGCTCCTCAACTTAATCCCCTAAGGCTAAACACCTTGCCCAATACACTAATCATAGGTGACTCAATAGTGAGACACACAAAAGTCCCAGTCACTAGGTTGAATAAGGAAAAGGTAACAGTCAGCTGTCTATCAGGTGCCGGAATCCAACACATACCACATGCACTCAGGTCACTCCACAACCAGTACAAGTATGACTTTGTCATTGTGCATGTGGGTGTGAATGACTTGAGATGCATCTCCCTGGACTACATGAAAAGAGTCATGGTGGAGCTCTTGGATTATGTGGCCCAGGCAAGTATGACCCTAGCCCTGAGCAGTATCCTACCATCATTCAGAATGATACCACAGAACAAGCAGAAAATAATTGACTTCAACAACTGGCTAAGTTTCTAGTGTCATTCTACGGGGATCCAGTATCTATCTGGGATGACATGATTGGCAGACCTCGATGTTTTGCCAGAGATGGCCTGTATCTGTCACCCCTGGGATTCTGGGTACAGGCTAAGGGTCTTGCCACCCCTATAGTGCCCTTTTTAAGGCAGTGTTCCAAAGATCAAATTACCACCATAACAGCTATAAATAAATGCAATCTGAAAGTCATGCTGCTCAATGCTAGAAGTCTAAATCTCAAGATGCACTCACTCAAAGCACTCCTTCAAATGGAGAATATTGATATTTGTGCTGTAACAGAGACCTGGTTTAAAGTGGCAGAAAGCACCCCTGTGCTACCAGGCTATAACTCATTCTACTACACCTTTCAGCCCCAAAACATGGATCATAGCTCCAAAGGTGGTGGTGTCCCCATACTCATAAAGGATATGCACACCTCCAGACGTAGTAGCCCAGCATAACACATCTGAGATACTTCAGGTGCAACTAACATTGCGTAAGATGGTGATCCAGGTCATAGCCTGCTATAGGTCCCCAACCATGTCCCTAGACTCTCACTCCACATTCCTAAGCACCCTGGAATCTATCAAGGCCCAACCCAACATTCTCATACTAGGAGACTTCAACTACCCCTCCATCAACTGGGAAAACTACTCAAGCACCAATACACTGGCCTAATGCTTCCTGGAATTCATCAATTCCAATGCCCTGGACCAGCTCATTATGACCCCTACTAGAGGAAGCAACATCCTTGACCTGGGTATTACTAACATGGGTGAGCGTTGCTGTACACCAGTAGTCAATCCCTCCCTGGTCAGATCCGACCATAAACTAATCACCATGGAAAGTCACATCTCACACACGCCCCCCACAAAGGTAACCACCTTGAAAAACTTCTCCAAAGCTAATTTTGGGCTCCTAAAAACAGAAGTGGCTAACTTCACGGCTCCCATGCCAACAGAAAATATCTGCATGATTGCCGAACCATACGCCAATGCACTGTAGGAACATGTACATAAATGCATGGAACTAGCTATAAACAATAGAAGCAAGACGATCTCCTCCAAAAAAAGGAAGCCAATCTGGTGGTCCCCTGCCATTAATAAACTCTACAATAGAAGGAAGAAACTGTTGCAGAAAAAGGTGAAGTCCCAAGACTGGAAAAACTCTCTTATTAGGCTCAACAAAAAGTTGAGATCCCTCTTCAAATCCTCTAAAGCCAGCTATGAAGGCAGAATTGTGGCAGACACTAAAAACAATCACAAAGTCTTCTATAGTTATATCAAGAACCTTCATGGCAATACCCAGATTTGCTCTGAGTTACTGCACAATGGTACCTCCTATACTGAGCCAACAGATATTGCCAACATATTGGCCAACAGATTCAGTGCCAACTTTACCCCACTCTCCCCCCTAAAGGACCAATCACAATACCAGAAGAATGCCGGGCACCCAGCATAACTGCAGCACAGGTTAAGGCTGCATTGTCCAAGACCAAGAATACAGCTTCCATGTAATCCAATAATATCCCTGGCTGTGTTCTGCATGATCTACAAAGAGAAATGGCACCACATCTGTGTGCCTTGTTCAGTCACAGCCTCACCTCAGGCTTTGTCCCTACTGAGTGGTACACTGCTACAGTCAACCCTCTCCATAAAGGGGGAGCAATTACAGACCCTGAGAATTATTGCCCCATTAGCCTGATGAGTCTGATATGTAAAGCTATGGAGCACATCATCATGGACCTGATTAACAAAGATATAGGAAATCTCCAAACTCTAGATCCCATGAAATTTGTTTTTTTAAAAGGGAGATCATGTCTGCTCAACCTGGTTGACTTCTTTGAGTCAGTCACCAGTACTGTGGATAAAGGTAAGGCAGTGCATACAGCCTACCTTGATCTGGCCAAGGTCTGTGATACCATTCCTCACTCAGGAATTATTGATAAACTCATCAATCTAGGCATCAACCCCTATATCACTAGGTGGATTGCAAATTGGCTTACAAGAGAACACACAGTGTGAAAGTAGTAGACTCCAAGTCAGACTGCTGACCAGTCACAAGTGAAGTCCCACAGGGATCGGTCCTGGGTCCTCTCCTGTTTGGCATCTACTTCTCAGGAGTCCAGGCCAACACAAAGGGACTCTGGCTGACCAAGTTCACAGATGACTGCAAGCTGGGAGCAATTACTAACTCCCTAAGTGTTGCAGACATCCTACAGAAAGGCCTCACTGAGACCAATGACTGGTGTCAAAACCATGACCTTAAGCTTAATGCCAAAAAATGTGTTGTCACTCCCTTTGGTAAAAACTCAGTTCCCACTAATTACTACATGAATGGGAGAACACTGAAGACATTATAAGAGATCTGGGGGTGCAGGTTGACAGCAACCTCTCCTTCGACCACCACATTGCCACTGTGCCCTTCTATGTGGCACATCTCATTACCAAGGGTTTTGCATCCAGGAAGAAAGAAGTCATCATCTCTCTGTACTCTTCCTTCATTAGACTAATTATTGAGTATAATGCCCCATTTGGCATGTACCTCACTAGATACCTGCAACAGCTGGAGAGGCCACAGACGTACCTCATGAAGAGGATCCTAGGCATTAAACACATGTCCTAAAAGGACAGACTCAAAAGACTCCAGCTATTCTCTGTCTCATATCGACTACTTAAAGGCAATCTTTGCCTGACTTACAAAGCCATGTCTGACCCAGCTCTGTTAGAAATGCTACATCTAAAGAAATCCCAATCCCTCCACACCACACACTCCAGAGACCTCAACCTCATTACCACAATCAACAGAACATGCTGGAGGGACAGGTTTCTCACCCAGAGATGAACCATGCTCTGAAATAGACTTCCCATACATGTCAAGCAGAGCACCTCTTGATGAGTGGATGGGTAATAGAAAGTTTACCCCGGGGATAACTCCAGTGGCTGTACTTGATAGAGGCACTGGGAACTAACGTTGGGCAGCACAACGCCAGGGCACTTCTACGGGCTAGGCTTGTAAAGGCTCCAGGGTCATTAGCCTAATACACACCTATGAACCTATGAACCTTAGATGACCACTATTAACTGCTTCTTAGCTGTATCTTAGCTTTCTGGATCTAAATTTTCAGTATTCATTCTAAAGATTCACGAAAAGTATGCTAATTGAATGTTTTATTAATATCGATAAAGGATATTTTGCAGACCAGTACTAAAATTATCAGCTGGGATGAAAATAAAGAATCTAGTGCCACAGTTTGAGTTGCACCCTGCTATGACTAGCCTTTCAGTCCCATCCTAAATAAACATCTTTGCTAGGTATGAGCTGACTTAAAAAAGAAAAGCAAGCACAATATGCTCAAACCATTACAAGCGCTCAGTATTTTTGCCCTGAGTTTTGATATGCCATTCAAAGCCTCTGTTTAATAAACCATTATCACACTGATCAGCTGGGATGCTGAATAGCTATATGTCAAACTTAATGAAAATAACTACACAGCATCTCAATGATGCTTTGTATCATCCAGAAATCATAATAAGAATAAATGCTTAGTATCTCCTTTGATAATTACTGAAAGGTCATTTGGTAAAGTCAACAGGATTGGATAGAACATTTAGGTTCATATGTAAATATTAGGCTAACTGTCCTTTTAGGCTACTTTAAGCCTAGTCAATTTCATTTTTAAAGATGAGAATGAAACCCTGTACCTTGTGTCTGTGTAGTAAAAACTTTGACCATTATGCCACCCCCCCCCCCCGGCCCCCTATATTTTGGTTTGAATCTTCAGGCATTTGTATTGGTGTAAGGTCAGGAGTTTCTTCCCCATGTAGTTGACTGATTTTGCATTTGGCAGTTGCCTATGTAATGATTTCCAGTGAAGGAAAAAGGCTTAAATTGTTTGGTAAGTAGACATTGAAAGGGTTGGCATTGGGTTTATGGTTGTAGTGATAAGAGTAAGTTTAATAATAAAGTTCATTACACATCTCATTCTCTCAAAAAATTTTGAATAGAAGCCAAAAGTTAGCAATGCATATAGAATAAGACCATAAGTAGGGTTAACAGTATTTTTGCACTAGATAATTTTTACTTGGTAGTCCCATTTAATGTTTGGGTATTGAGATGGTAAAGATTTATTCTCAACTATATATATATATATATATATATATATATATATATATATATATATATATATATATATATATCTGCATGACTGCTTGTATGATTAATGCTGGATATTCAAATTAAGTGTGAACTTTAAAAAAAGAATAAGAAGAAATCAATGCCAAAAAGCTATTATAACCACAAGAACATATTTTTGCAGTGGATTTCATTACCTACATAACCTTAATAACTGTGATATGTTTATATGCTAAGTCTCAGATCACCATACTTCAAAGTAAGGAGACTTCACCAAGAAACAACAATGTAACAAGCAGTATATAACTCAGGGCACTATTCAACCATTGCAGGAATAACAGCTCAATGTGAGATAAGTATTCCCAGTCTATTAAAATAATTTTTTGAAGATATGGAGGGAATGCATAGGCTGTTAAAAGTGTGATGGAGTTCAAATCATGTCAGCTATGGAAATCTCAGTGTTCAGCCAGTATGGAAGAAAAATTAGATCAGATTATTTCAAAGTTGGTTATTGTTATGGCAAATCTGGATGTACTCAGTGCTGAGGTGGGTAAAATACAGCACGAGATTGAAGTGCTTAGGTTATCAAAGCAATGTGCAGATGAAACATTGCAAGATATGGCTGAAGAGATAACATGGCAGGGCAATAAGCTGTTAAAATCGGAGACTATTGTAAAAGTCTTGCTATACCATTAAGACAATTCTGGAAATAGATCCTAGTGTGCAATTTCATGAGGATGGGCCTAAAGAAAGAGTGACAGGGTCAGATTTTATACAGTTTATCAAAATATGGATGGGATGGTTGCTGAAGAATCACACTTTCCTCTACAGTATTGTGGAGACAGTACACCAAGTATGGAAACCCACAGGAAGGAAGAAAGGATAGACCTCTACACTATGTACAGTGTCACAGGTGCTGAGGGAAGGAATGGGTTACGAGGCCAACAGCAGTGTAGAAAGGACTGAAACTGAGGCTGATATGTTCAGGTTGTCAGGACAATCTTGCAGTCGATTTCTCCTTCCTTGCTTAAAGAAAACTTCTACTGGCCTTATGGAATATGAGGAAGCAGTGGGCTTGCAGAAATTCTCAAACTGACATGGCAGAGTGCAGCATCTTAGGTGAGATGATCGGAGGAGGTTGTGTAGATGTGCACAAATGTTTTAAAAGGAGTAATCCATGGTTTACTGATTGGTGCAGGGTAGACAAACAGTATATAGACATAGCAAAAGAGACTGCAAAGGATCCTGAGTCACACAGCAGTATTCAAGAGAGAGAGAGAAAAAAACAAACTCCAGTAGAAATTCTTGAGAGCCAGAGTAAAACAATGACATTAATGTAATCAAGCCAAGTTAAGATGGCATATGTGACTGTTCCATGTTAAAACCCAATGATAGACAGAGGCAAGACAGGGGGAGCATTGGACAAATTGGATGATGCATGAGTGATGAAAGGAAGGAGGAACAAGGAGCCAAAGAGGCTGACCTCAGGAGAAGTGAGAAGCAATCATAGTCAAGAGGAGACAAAACTCATTTACTAGATGGGCCAGGTATAAGATGATGAGCAGCTGTCAGAGGGTATTGAGAGTGATCAGGGGTTGACATGAGTATGCTTGCAGTTATGGCATGGGTCATAGTCCATGCAATCAGTGATAAAAAGTGTTTCCTGAGTGTTTTGCTTGTTACTTCCATTGGAGTGGCTCTGATCATGATGGTGATTTGAGAAGTGCTGGAGCTCTGTAATTGACGGTGCATTAAGTAGAATGGGGAAATCATTAGGACAGCAGACTTTTGTAAGTAGACATGAAGTAGTACTAAGGCATTTCCAGGTGAAGAGGTAAGAATTTATATCTTTATTTTGAGACATACTGACATTGGCCATTATGGCAGGTGAAGGGCTCCCCAAAGTAAGGCTCATTAAATTTTGATGTTCAACATTTGGAAGTTCAGAGAGATTTTCTTTTTTCTTTTTTGAGATATAGAGAGATTCTTTTGAGGAGATGAGCAAAAATAAAAAATATTAAATTAAAAATGGATATGTATGTAAGCAATGCCTGGGAATTTTGAGGATAAACTTGTATATTTATGTATTTATTTTGAGCTCATTTCTCGTACCAGTCTGTTTGGCATCACCATTGATGAAAAAAAAATAAAATTCAACATTCATACAAGTAGGTCTGTCAAAAGAAAAAACTGGGAGCTCTATATAGAACTGCTTCCTGCTTTAGTGTTCTACTAGAAAAAGTTACATCAACTTTCCTTTTCTTAGGCCTGCTCTATTCAGCTCCCATCCAGCTAAACCTTCATATAGCTCATACCAGCTTGCTAGAACAATACTTCCATAAGACTGAAAAATTCCCCACTAATAAACTTTATAAAGCTCATCAATGCCAGGCACTAAAATAATTTTCCTGGTCAGAGCTTCCACACCACTCAGTCATATCCTAAGAGTATTAAGCAGAAAAGAAGTCTATAGTAATGATTTCTTCAAAAAAGGTTTGGCTAATGGCAAGTATGTTTTTTTTGGGTCTATGTTAGATGATTGAGTTTCGAAAAACATGAACACGAAAAAAAAAATCTACCTTTTTTACGTTTTTGCAGGGAGCAAGCCCCCTGCAACCCCCACACCCCTGCAAATTATATATACCAACTTGGAGATCCCACTACAGTGACGAATAGGGTAAATTTTATTTGATTTTACATTTGTTGACTGGGCTAGTCTAGCTGGATATATGTCCATTTTCAGTAGAGGCCCGAGGAAATAAGCTCCAAACAGTTCAAAATAATTTCTCATCAAAAGTAATACATGTTTATAATGCAAATACATTCACAGTAAAGGAGATAAACAAACTTTAACTGGTCACATATTAATAATGTTTAAAAATGCAGAGTATTAAACTTGACTTAGTACAAATACAGTTACAAATAAGCATTCAGAAAGAATAATAGCATAATGTACAGTAAGTGTAGATAGGAAAGTTAAGAAAAGTAGCAGTTACGTAATACATCTATTAGTAAAACATGTCCAATAATTACATTTTTTTTTTTTTTTTTAATGATACAGTAGTAAGTAATACTATGATGAAGTGGATCAGTAGATGTTAAGATGAAGTAAAAGCAGGGTTGAGAAGGTAGGGTTGAATCAAGTATCAAGAGCTAGTTGGCCAGTCAGGGTTCGTACATGGGCACATCCAATGTGTTTTAAGGAAGAACTTTAGGTTCTTTTTAAAAAGAGTTATAGAGGGAAGTGTAGAAAGTTTGGAGGGAAGCAGGTTCCAGGTTTTTCTGACAGTATTAGAGAAGAGAGAGTCTCCGGCCTTATTGTTTGCTTTGTCGATATTTACAAGAAGATTTTGTGAGGATCTAAGAGACTTCAGGTTATGCTAGGGGTGAATAAGAGTAGATAGAATGGGTGTTTTGGCAGGTTGATAAAGTATCTTATGGGCGATGGCTAGTTGATTAAATTTCAGCTGTTGTTGTAATTCAAGCCACCCTAGTTGCTTTAGATTACTACAGTGGTGGGTTCTGAGAGGGTTACCTGTGGCAAACCTGGCTATATTATTGTAGGAGAGTTCTATTTTCTTAAGGTTATTTTTTGAGAGATTAGTGAATATGGGTGAGGCATAGAGAAGGGTAGAGATTAGGTGGGAGTGGGCAATAGTTATTCTAGTTGCAGGAGTGAGGAAGGGTTTGATTCTGTAAAGAGAGCCTATTTTTTTATTAATAGTTTTCAAAGTGTTGCTGATATGGGTGTTGAAGTTAAGGTTGTTGTCTATGGTGATACCTAGCAGTTTGGTAGTAAGATCTTGGGATATAGGTATACCATTTTTAGGTGATACAGTGAAGTCTGTTTGGGGGGATTTACTAGTAGGTGTGAAAAGGAGGAGTTTAGTTTTTTATGGGTTAAGTAAGAGACAGCGTTGTGTAAACCATTGTTCTACAGAGTTAAATGTGTGTTGTGTCAGGGAGTGAAGTTCAGACACAGATGTGGCTAAGCAAATAAGTGTGGCGTCATCTGCGTATTGTATGCATGTAGCTTGGGGAACTACTTGGTGAAGGTCATTGATGAATAAAGTAAACAGGAGAATGTCTCTATTCTTGCTGTAACAATCTCCATTCAAAAGCTTTGAGTTTTCAAAAACTTGATCATTTGGTCTCGAGCATATGGAGTTCAAGTTTCTGAAACCTCAATCAACTGATAGGGACCCATTATTCTAATCAGAAATAATCAAACAATTAGGGTTTAATATATAATTAATTTTAGAAAGGAGTGGTATTGTAATGTGATTTTTGAGACATTTGAATTAATGTACAAATTTGTGCATGCAATTCAGTCAAAGAGTATGATTGGGATGAATGTTTTGTTGTGTTTCAGGGAGATTTCTCTTCCCTTACTTATAGCAAAAGGCAGTTTATTTTATGTCTGACAATGTAGAACAGAACGACATAAAGGAATATTTTTTACCTGTATGTCAGCCTGTGCACTGTATCGAGAAATTCTATGCTGATATGTAAAATCTGACTCGGGAATGTGAAATAAGAAAAATGAAAATATTGTGAAGCATATTCCATGTGTAATTATGCTTAATGAAGAGACTGTTAGATATTTGTGACAGCCTGAAATGTGTTTTTTTATGCTGCAGAAGATCATTTGGTTATTGAATGTGCAAAAAAGCCAGTCTAATGTATGTGGACTGGTATGCCATTCAGCTAAAAACAGTAAGCCATAATGCAAGTATTGCAAATCTAATGTACATGTTGAAAACTAAAATATAGAACAGACTGTGCAAGCTGAGATACCTGATGAAGAAGTATTTTCTGGTCATATAAAGAATGGCAGAATATGTTTTCTGTCCTTTTCCTTAATGTAAACAGTATAGAAAAAAAAAACAACAGAAGAATTATTATGGCGCAGTGGTATGAACAGTTGAAACAGGACATAATATGTGTACAGAGATATGTTTAAATAAAATAAAGCAGAAAGAACAGTTAAATCAAATATGGGAGAGAAGATCATAAGCTCTGTTGGTAATGATTTATTTTCTGGAATCATAATATTGCATAAGGTTAATTATATTGCAATATATGAAGTTACTATTGTTTTTCTAACAAGGTTAGTGATATTAGATTACTGTATTAAAGGGAATGTACAAAATGTATGATATGTTATGCATTTACATTAGGTACTAATAGAACAAAGCCACTTCAAGAACTTAAAAAAAGTATTTGAGCATAACACGAATGTAATCATTTTGGAAAACTTCAACTGTTACATTAGGGGAAGAAAAAGAAAGCAAGGAAGATAAAACAATGTTGGTAAAGAATATTTTCACAATTTTGACTTAACTTAGGACAGGTACATAAATATACTTACATGAAGGGAACCTTAAGGACAGAAATTGACTGTTTTGTATTCTTAGAAATATTAAAGGAAGCTAATACTGGCATGTTGTACATTTTCCAATCACACAGCAGTATATGTTGTTTTTGGACACAAACAATTTGTTTCTGAGTACGGCAAGAGAAGTAAGAGATTAACTGGGCACGGCTCAAAGCTGGAAGCCATGAACTGTTTAAAGAAATTTCATAAATGAGAAATTTGCTCACACTCCCTACCTTGACCTAGCTAAGGCATTTGACACAATACCCAACTCAGGCATTATACTGACAAACGCAAGAGATTAGGTACCAACACTTATGTCACCTGGTGGATAGCTAGATGGCTTACAGACAAGACCCAGGAAGTTAGAATTGGGGAGTCCACCTCTACAAAGAGGCCAGTCACAAGTGGAGTCCCTCAGAGATCAGTCCTGGGACCACTCCTTTTTGAAATTTACTTATCTGAAGTCAAGACCAATGTCACTGGCCTCTGGTTGACTAAATGTGTAGATAATTGCAAATTAGGAGCTGTTATTGAATGCCCCACTGACAGAAATTTCTCCAGGAATGGCTGGCACAGACAAATAACTGGTGCCTGTGCCATGGATTAAAACTAAATGGCAAGAAATGGATAAGAGTATCCTTTCGGAAGTCATCCACCCCTGGTAACTATCATATTGACAACATACCCCTAAGAGATTGACCAAGTAGTCATAGACTTGGTGATACACATAGACAGTAATCTAGTCTTTCACCAACATGTATCTACAGTAGTGAGAAAATCATTCTATGTTGTGCAACTTATAAACAAAGGTCATTATTCCACTGTATTCAGCATTGGTCAGACCTATTATTGAGTGCAATACCCCCTTTAGTATGAAACTAGCCAGGCATATCCAACAATTGGAACGTCCACAGATGTTCCTCACTAAAAGAACATGTCCTATGCAGACCACCTCGATGTCCTATTCCTGTATTCTTTCTCCTACAGCTGTTGAGGGAAGATCTATGTCTGGCATACAAGGCATTGTCAGATCCCACATCAGTGGACCTCCTGCACAGATGCAAAGCAAAAAACATCAGAAATATCCATTCTAAAGACTTAAACCTTGCCAGTGATATAAATAGAACATGCAGGAGAGACAGGTATGCATACCATATACTAGCCCTTCTCTGGAACAGGCTCATCATCCATGTGAAGCAGAGTTCCTTTCTAACCCCATTCAAAACTAACTTGGACAATAGTATGGGGAACAGGCTATTCAGTGTGGCACTATGTCTATAATTGACAAATGCAACCTATAAATGGTTCATCTCCCAAGCCCTGCTTACACTTATGAAGGGTACAAGAACTTGTCAGAGATTTGGGTTATATGGCTAGGCTTAAAAAGGCCCTTGTGGTCCTTAGCCTAGCAAATATCTATGAACTTATAGACCTATGAATTTTTTTTATAGGAAGTGGTTAGAATTGTAGATTGACTACAAAATAAACTATAAGACTACATATCTTAATATATATATATATATATATATATATATATATATATATATATATATATATGTGTGTGTAGAATGTTTGTGGTACAAGACTGAGAAAGGAATTGATGAGAAAGCATGTCACAAATTAGTGGAAGTTAAAGTGTATAATAATGAGAAGCAGTGTTACAGCAAAAAAAAAAAAAAAAAAAAAAATATATATATATATATATATATATATATATATTTATATATATAAGATAGGTTATTAAAGGCAAACATATGCCATTAATGATAGAAAAAAATAGGTTGATTTGTTTTAACTAACAATTAAAGGATAGCAAGAGCATATTAAATATGGTACAGAATGAGAAAACTGTGATAGCTAATAAACAAGAAGAAGTAATTAAAGCGGCAAAATTTATTTTTGAAGCTATATATTTTCACAGAAACTGATAATACATGATGAAAAGGGTTAAAACATTGCTAAAAAACAACAAATATGTAAAGTGGAACACAAAGAGAGACAAACGACTGAGTCTATACTAGGGAAGATGGTATTGATCACATATCTTGCAAATAAGTGAGCAAGGATGAACGGAAATGTTTTATAAAGTGAAATATGAGCATATGAATGAGGGCATAAAACAGAGAAATAGGCCTTATTGGGCTTATGTGTAAGAAGGTTGATAAGAAACTATTAAGTAACTGGAGATCCATATCAATATATAATGTGTATTACAAAACAGGCATGTTGATTTTTTTTCAAATAAGTTTTAATAATGTCATAAAAGAGGTGATGGAGTATATGAAAGGAAAGGATAGCATATACATGTTTGTTATAGTTAAGAAAATAATAGAAAAAAATTGCACAAAACCAAAATGAAGACAAGCTGATTTATTGTTCATAGGTTCATAGTTTCATAGGTGTGTACTAGGCTAATGGCCCTGGATCCTTTACAAGCCTAGCCCATAGTGGTGCCCTGGCATCGTGCCACCCAATGTTAGTTCCCAGTGCCTCTATCAAGTAGAGGCACTGGAGTGATCCCTGAGGTGAACTTTCTATTACCCATCCACTCATCAAGATTTCTCTTGAAGAGGGTCAGTGAGCTGCTCTGCTTAACATGTATGGGAAGTCTATTCCATAGCATGGGCAGTCTCTGGGTTATGAACCTGTCCCTCCAGCATGTTCTGTTGATTGTGGTAATGAGGTTGAGGTCCCTGGAGCATGTGGTGTGGCAGGATTAGGATTTCTTTAGCTGTAGCATTTCTAACAGAGCTGGGTCAAAATGTTATTTGTAAGTCAAGCAGGGATCACCTCTAAGTAGGCAATATGAGACAGAGAATAGTTGGAGTCTTTTGAGTCTGTCCATGTAGGACATGTGTTTAATGCCTATGATCCTCTTCATGAGGTACTTCTGTGGCCTCTCCAATTGTTGCAGGTGTCTAGTGAGGTACATGCCAAATAAGGCATTATACTCGATAATTGGTCTAATGGGAAAAGAGTAGAGAGAGAGAGACGATGACCTCTTTCTTCCTGGATGAAAAACCCTTGGTAATAAGATGCGCCACATAGAAGGACTTTCTGACCACAGTGGCAATGTGGTGGTTGAAGGAGAGGTTGCTATCAAACTGTGACCCCAGCTCTGTTATAATGCCTTCAGTGTTCAGTGGGCTCCCATTGATGTGGTAATTAGTGGGAACTGAGTTTTTACCAAAGGGGATGATGAAGCATTTTTTGGCATTAAGCTTAAGGCCATGGTTTTGACACCAGTCATTGGTCTCAATGAAGCCTTTCTGTAGGATGTCTGCATCACTTGGGGAGTTAATAATGTTTCCCAGATTGCAGTCATCTGCAAACTTGGTCAGCCAGAGTCCCTTTGTGTTGGCCTGGACATCTGAGAAGTAGATGCTGAACAGGGATGACCCAGGACCGATCCCTGTGGGACTCCACTTGTGACTGGTCAGCAGTCTGACTTGGAGTCTGCTACTTTCACACTGTGTTTTCTATCTGTGAACCAAGTTGCAACCCACCTAGTGATATAGGGGGGTGATGCCTAGTTTGGTGAGTTTATCAATAATTCCTGAGTGAGGAATGATATCAAAGGCCTTAGCCAGATCGAGGTAGGCTGTATGTACTGCCTTACCTTCATCCACAGCCCTTGTGACTGACTCAAAGAAGTCAACCAGGTTGAACAGACATGATCTCCCTTTCACAAAGCCAAATTGCATGTGGTCTAGAGTTTGGAGATTCCCTATATCTTTGTTAATCAGGTCCATGATGATGCACTCCATAGTTTTACATATCAGACTTGTTAGGCTAACGGGGCGATAATTCCCAGGGTCTGTAGTCACTCCCCCCTTATGGAGAGGGATGACTGTAACAGTGCTCCATTCAGTAGGGACAAAGCCTGATGTGAGGCTGTGACTGAACAGGGCACACAGATGTGGTGCCAGTTCACTTTGTAGTTCATGTAGAATACAGCCAGATATGTAATCATTTCCCATGGAAGCTGTATTCTTAGCCTTGGACAATGCAGCTTTAACCTGTGCTGCAGTAATGCTGGGTACCTTGCATTCTTCCGGTATTGTGATTGGTCCTTTAGGGGGGAGAGAGGGTTAAAGTTAGCACTTAATCTGTCAACCAGTATGTTGGCAATATCTGTTGGCTGAGGATAGGAGGTACCATTGTGCAGTTTCTCAGAGCAAATCTGGGTATTGCCAAGGAGGTCCTTGATATAGCTATAGAAGGCTTTGTGATTGTTTTTAGTGTCTGCTGTAATTCTGCCTTCATAGCTGGCTTTAGATGATTTGATGAGGGATTACAATTTTTTGTTGAGGCTAATAAGGGAGTTTTTCCAGTCTTGGGACATCACCTTTTTCTGCAACATTTGCTACCTTTTGTTGTAGAGTTTATTAATGACAGGGGACCACAAGTTTGGCTGACTTTTTTTGGAGGAGAGCATCTTGGTTCTGTTGGGTAAGACTAGTTCCATGCATTTGTGTAAATGTTCATACAGTGCAATGGTGTATGATTCATCAGTCATGCAGCTATTTTCCATTGGCATGGGTGCCATGAAGTTAGCCACCTTTGTTTTTAGGAGTCCAAAGTCAGCTTTGGAGAAGTTTTTCAAGGTAGTTACCACTGCAGGGGGTGTGGGTGAGATGTGAATTTCCACGGTGATTAGTTTATGGTTGGATCTGACCAAAGAGGGACTGACAATTGGTGTAGAGCAACTGTCACCAGTGTTAGTAATAACTAGGTCAAGGATGTTGCGTCCTCTAGTGGGAGTCAGAATAAGCTGGTCCAATTCTGAATTCTAGGAAGTGTTGGGCCAGTGTATTGGTGCTTGAGTAGTTATCTCAGTTGATGGAGGGGTAGTTGAAGTCTCCTAGTAAGAGAGTGCTGGAATGGACCTTGATAGATTCCAGGGTGCTTAGGAATGTGGAGTGAGAGTCTAGAGACATGGTTGGAAACCTATAGCAGGCTATGACCTGTGTCACCATCTGAGATTCTTGATGAATACAGAGATTTTTAGTCATGTACTAAGGGCTGCTAAAGAAAAAAGCTACAAAGAAATAATTATGAGGCAGGTATGATTTACAATGACTTAGTGAAATTGTCTGTAATGACATGTCACACAGATAATTAAATAGAATAAATGGGTTAGTACTTGTGATGATATATGGGACAGTGCCAGCTTAGCCGGCTGGAGTTCTGTAAAGAATGATATGTCTTTTGAATATCAAACTGATTTATACAAGATGCTTGTTTTACGAATGCATTATAACTGTATTTCATTTGAATATCAAACTGATTTGTGCAGATGCTTATGTTACAAATGTATTAGAACTGTATAGCATTTGAAAATCAAAATGTGTTTGTAAAGTTGCTAGTATTAAAAATGTATAAACAGTGAGTCCTGCTGGACAGAGAAAGAATATACATGTGAGACTGTATGTATATATGTTAGCAAAGGACATTGGAAGAGAAGGGGTTAAACGGCTAGCTTACTTCTTTTTTTAAGAGAAATACTGTTAATTGGACCACCTGTTGGGTCATGGAAGTGTTTATGACATGGCTCGAAGAAGCCTTTGTTCATTAGCTCAGTAAAAAGAGGAGAAGCTCCAGGCACTTGCATAAACATCAGCAAAGCTTTAGATACATCTTATCACATCTTTGGTAAGATCCTGCCTCAAGCTTCAAAGGGGAATAGTGTGAAAACCTGAGGGGAGGATGGCATAATGGTTAGGGTATTTACCTCACAGACACAAGGAGCAGCGTGTGATTCTCACATGAGATAATTAGCTGCCTTTAAAATGGTCTACAGGGGCAGTTAGTCTAGTACTAATCTATGAACCTAGAGTCTGCTGACCAGATGAGGTAATTCTGACAGCCATCTTGGACATTTTAGATATTACAAAGAGAAATCTCTCAATATTTAGTGTTCTGTCTTGGGCCTGACAACAAGAAGTACCAGTCACCACATTATCTGCCATGCTCTATTAAGTAAGTAGGGAATAGTAATTCTCCAAGATTCAATCAGAAAAATATAGTGAAGCTTAGTTTAGATATTGTTTTTCTTTATTTGTCTGAGTCTATCCATCAATGTTATTTTCTATATTTCCTGTGATTTGAACTCTGTGGTTTACTGTAAATATATATTCAGTATTTTCATGTTCATTTATTATTTATTATTACATACATTTAAAACTTTTATTGGGGCTGGTCCTTTTAGAAAGTATTTAACCTTTGAGAGTGCTTATATTTATTTGGTGACACTGTGTGGACCAGTTCTGGAGGCCTAGCTGTCTTGCTCAACTACTGACATTTGTATTAGTATTAATATTACACAGTATAATTGGACACCCTTTAAGGGCCGTAGAGTAGCTGATTGTATATTGTCATCTGGTGGCAATGATAACTACCCTTATACTTTGGGCAGAAGGGGCACAGCAGATAAATCTGTGCCAGCCTTTCCCAAGTATGTGTGTATGAAAAATCAAATCTCAGAGTGTGTGTATGTCAGCTACTTGGAGCAGGGACATGAAGCACTGACTTCACAGAGAGGGTGCTAGAGGACTTGGCTTAAGACACTCAGCTGAGGATTTACCCTGTAGCTGTGCTAATGGGAACCTTACTGGGGCCCAGGAAGGAGGCAGATATAAAGAAATCAAGACACTGGGCTGGCTGCATTCCATTTGTGCTCATAATGGAAATTATACCTGGTGCAGAGAGCTGCATCTGGAGATACTGAGTGTATCCATTCGCATTCCAAGTGAATGCCCCTCTCCAGTGTCAGTGGTGAGGATTCATGCTCCTTGATTACTGGCCCAGTCTGAGGATGTCACTGTGCTGCCATGAAGGATTTGTATTTTCAACAGACGATGTTTTCATTAGACTGTGCTAGTGGGGAGCCTCACTGGGGTCCTGGAGGGAGACAGATATAAAGAAATCCAGACCCTAGGTTTACGGCATTCTTTGTGTGCTCTTAAGGGAAACTGTCCTTCATGCAGGGAGCTGCATCTGGAAATACTGAGTGTATCCATTTGTATTCCAAATGAATGTCCCTCTACAGTGTCAATGGTGAGATTCAGGATCCTTGGTTACTGGCCAGTATAGGGATATCACAGTACTGTCATTAAGAATTTGTGTTTCCAACTGAGGATGTTTTCATTAGACTTAAGTAGGGAGAAAAGGAACAGATCTGAAGAATAAAGAAAATAGTTGGTATATATTTTAATAGGCATGATACTAAAGTGTTAATCATTACGTTTGGAGATAGATTATACCAAAAACAATGGAATAATTTAATACAAGATGTAAACTATGTAACTGTTGTATGAAAACAATCTGTTAAGAGATGTTTCATGCAGTTTGGGTTTCTAGAGTAAATCCTATAAAAAGAGGTATAGTATGTAATACAAAGGATAAAGGAGGTTTGCATTTAATAAATCCAGTTTTTACTTTAGGGTGGTCGTTTCTTTTAATTTATTTTGGGTACTGAATGTTATAGAAAATAAAGAAAAAGATATTGTGTCAAAAATATTAGGAGAAAATGTAAGCCCATTTTAAAATCATTATAATGCAGAAGTGTAAAAAAGATGAGAAATTGAAGGAGAAGCAACTGGATTTATGAATAGAATAAAATAATGGAAAAGTCATGTAATAAAGTTGACACAAGTAGGAAAGGATGATATGAAATGAAAATATTCAGGATAAATATTACAGAACTGGTCCTTGCAGGGAATAGAAAGGAAAATTAAAGAAGCTATTAAAAGTAGAAAAACAGGTGTGGGTATATTAAGAAAAGTGAAAAATGAAGAGTTTTTGTGGAAACTGATAATCAATATATTTCCTGTAAAGTCAACCATGAAATACACAAATTGTCTAAAAGTTATGAGTGTAACAAACAAGAAACATTTGAGCATGGTGTTTTAGAGTATGAAAGAGTAAAAAAGACTCAGCAAGATATCTGCTGGGAGGATTAATATGATGTTGGAAAGAGATATAGTGTTCCACATCTTGGAGAGGGTTATATAAGAATATGGGCATGAACACAACAAGGCTAGAGATTTAATTCAGTAAAATGGAAGTGGAAAGATGAGAATAAATGTGGTCAAATATAATATGTCAAACTAGTATGAAAATGAGGACATTGGATATCCAGAAGGAGGTAGTAGATGAAATGAAATTAAGTGTGCTTGGAGATTAAGGATTCTGGGGTACAGAGAGGTGGAGAGCGGACTAAGTGATAAAGTCTGAGAGAATTATAAATACTGGCAGGAAGAAGAGGTGGAAGTGGAGAAATGAAGACAGGAGACAGGTATAGAAATATATATATATTCAAGGGATGGCATGATGAGGCAGAATTAACCAGGACATGGTCAACATGGTTCGCAATTCTAAGGAGCCTATACAACTCTCATTCTACGCAGATTGTTCCACTAGACACATAGTATATATGGCCAAATGTAAACTATGTGAATGTTTCTATGTTGGAAAAACTAATCGTATGTTGAAGGAGAGGGTACTGGAACATCTTAATGATATACGTAATAAGAAACAGACTAATGCACTGGCAAAACATGTCTTAGAAGCAGGAGACAACCATAGTTTTAAATTTTTAGTGCTACAAAAAAATCTTAGATAATTTAAGAGAAGGTGATGTGAGTAATGAAACAGAATGTGTGGAACTCAGGTGGATAATTGATTTTAAAGCATATGCCGCTCCAAGTCTAAACAGTGCCATCTCTTTAAAACCTGTTCTTAGGAAAAGGAATCTGCCTCATTAATTAAATTGGTATTATTGGCTGTAGTAATGTATAAATGCATCTTGATTAATTGTCTTTGTGTGAAGGTCTGAGGAAGCAGGCAACTGCGAAAGCTTTTACCTATACTGTTTGTTTGTGGACTATTAAAGAATTTAAAGTGTTTTACCCTAATCTTAGCAATTGACAACTTTTTTTTTCTTCAGCATGGTTGGCAAAAGGGAAGGCAGAGTTTTTAATGTGGAGCTTGAAGGATCAAACTAAGCAACTGTGAGTGAAACGTAAGTGATGGATGTAGGAAAAAGTTTTATTTAAAGACAATCATTCATAAGGTAAAAGTCCATTCATAAAAACACAGCCAGTCAAATTAATGTCTCAGCCGACATGCCTTCAATACCAGCTTATTTGAAACTGTTTCATTTAAGCCAGGAGATTTTTCTGCTTGAAAAGTAACAATCCATTTTAATTCGGAATGTTCAGTATTATTCTTTAAATCCCCTCCTCTTAAGCAATCTTTCACAACTTCTAAAACAAAAAACCTGAACGTATGAGCTGAGCCAGAATCATATGTATGTTTAGCTAAAGAACTAGTCATTTTTACATTCCAGATGTCACTTAAATGTTCTAATACCCTGTCCTTAAATACGTGATTGGTCTTACCAACATAAATACCATTGCAGGCACAGCACTGAACAAAATAAATACCATTTTTCGTCTTACAGTCTGCATAAAAATTAAAATGAATAACAGTAGAAATGCATGAGTGTATAAAAATACTCTTAGTACATATGTAGGAACAAGCTGTACATGATTTACAAGGAAAAGTACCCTTACGAGTAAAAGGGGTGACCATGATCTAAATGCTTATAGCATAATTGTCTTTTAAGAGATAGATGGTTACAAAAAGTAAATTTAGGACATGGTCCAATTAAATCCTTAAGGGTGTCATCAGTTAGTAATACCAGCCAATTTTTCCTAACAATTTCACAAATGACCCCAACATTACTAGAATATGTAAAAACATGTCTGGCGAAAGGGTAATGAGGAGCAGCATGAGCAATTGAATTGAACTCATGTTCTACAAAAAATGGTCTAGCAGCAGTCTCCCTCAACGAGAGTATACTGTTAACAACATCTTAAAATAAAGTCATTAGACACCATATTAACAGCTTCCAGAGCAGCACCATCATCATTTTGAACCCGCACAGTTCTGAGTAGCTGCCCTTTGACAATATTCTTTGGAATGTATCTTGGGTGCATACTATCTTTATGTAGAAAATTATTTTTCTTACATACTTTTCTATAAACTTTTGTAGCCATATTACCAAGATCATTTCTAGTGACCGCTACATCAAGAAAATTAATAGAGTCTTCAGAAAAATTCATAGAAAAATGCAAAAAGTCAGTTGTGGTATGTAGAAATTCAACAAAAGATATGAGATCCTCTATCTTCCCCTTCCAAACTAAAAACAGATCCTCAACAAACTGTCTATAGTAACTAATTTGATGGGTAAAAGGATGTATTTTGGGACTTTTATGGACAGTTGTGCAGACTGGTATCCCATGAAGAATATGGCGAATAGTGCTTTATGGATAGAGAAAAAGGGGGAATCCAAATAAACTGGTTATAGAGCAGAGGTATTGTCAGCTATAAGGTACATGAATGGAAGAAGGCAGCGAGTGAAATATATATATATATATATATATATATATATATATATATATATATATTTGCTATAGATTTTTATAAATATTGGCAGTGCAGGTGACTCATTTCATGGTGTTTATCCTTAATGGAACTGAATAATGAGAACCGAAGGAATTGATGGCTTCCAAAGGAGAAAGAAGAATGACAGGATCTGATGTGTTGGAAAAATACTGGGAAGGATTTCTGCATCCAGGTATGAAAGGATGTTAAACAACACTTTTGGTGAAAGTCAAGCAGGTTTTGGTGAAAGTCAAGCAGGTTTCCTGACCATTGGAGAGTTTTGAGGAACAGGCACAAATACAGTAAAGAGAGAGAGGTGATAGTTGTTCTCAATGACATACAAAAGGATTTTGATATTGTTAATTGTAAGTTTATATTTTAAAGGCTAGAATGAGTGTTGGGAATGTGTTTAGTCTTAATATAAGATATAACAGGTAGGATTCTGGTGAAAGTAGATCAGGAAATTTTGTAAAGTGGTACTAGGCATGGATGGCCTCTATAGCCCTTTCTTTTTCTGTTAGTAATAGAAATGTTAATTAAGAGGGTGATATCTATTTTAGATGAAGAGAAGTACAGGTCAAGCATTACTACTTTGCACATATATCTGCAGATGATTGCATTTTTTATATAAGAATATGCAGAAGGTCAGCTAGCAAAAATATTAGACATTTTCAGGAGATTCAAGGAAGAGTCTAGAATGTTTTAACTCAAGAACGTCCTTGGTGAAAAGAATGGGGGAGGGTAAGAAGAATGATTTCATTTTTTTCCTGCAGAAAGAGAGATGTATTTAGACTTGAAGGTGTCTCCAATGGTGCAATAGATACAAAACTGTTGTAAGGATTTGGCTGATAGAATAGGGTGTGAGATGGATGAATAATCTTGTGTTTGGGTAAAAATAGTTAGAGCTATAGAGCTACCCCTGGTTATATGTTGAGGGAAACATTTTCTTTTAAAGCTACAGGATAGGATTTTGGCAAGTATTCATTTGGCGTGTGTGGACGGGTGTAAAAGAAAAAGGCAAAAGAGGGAAACGTGAGTTATATATTAAGAAGATAGGAGGCTGGCGATGACAGAGTTTAGATGGTAAGTTGTAACAAATAACCTTAAAAAATAAGAGAGGTACAAAACAACAACTTGAGATCAGTATGGTTGGGGGAAGGATTGTTGGTGAGAGTATGTGTATAATGACTACTGAGTGAGCAACAGTCAGTAAGATGGAAAGATCAATAGGAAATTATATCATTGTTGGAATCTATATAAGATACATATAAGAAGCATGGGCTATGATATAAGCATACACATTTGATGGCAAGAGTGTAAGTAAAATGGAACTGTTGGAGGTGGAAGGGAATTGAAGAGATTAATGACTTAAAAGGAGTGAGTGTTAAAGAAGATGACAAAAGATTTGCTGTGGCAGGATTGTGTGTTAGATGCAAGGATATTTGTATACTGTGGTGGTTTTGAGAACTTAAGTAAGCAAAGTAGCTAAGGGAGGGAAGGGGCAGTGGATACAGTTAGGGGATAGAGGTTCCAGAATGGGCAGAATATAAGAAAGGACAAATCTGATATATTTGCAATGGACTGGGTAAAGGATGTCAGGCTAGGTATTGAACAAATTATGGGAACAATGGCAAGGAAAATGTGAGTTATGGGGACTAGATACATTTTAAGAAGTGGTATGGAAAGCACTGAAAATACTGAAGGAAGTAGGACTAGTGTACAACATACTACTTTGGCTGATTCTTAGATGGTAAAGAACACCAAATAAGAAGGCAGGTTGAAGGGCAGATGTGGTATGTTGCAGATGTGGAATGCAGGAATTTGGTAATATTCAGGTGTGGTGAGATGGCCTACAGGTATGGGGGTTCTGACATGGTATGAAGAAAGTATGGGTGCAGATTTACCAGAAGAATAGGAGATAGATAGCTGTGTTTTCTGTTTAATGGGAGGGGAAGAGAGAAAGTTGCAGTAGAACAGTAGTGAAAGGGTTAAATTGCAGTTGGTGGTGTGATATCTAAAATGAGATGCAGTGAGGAATTAGAGAGGTGGAATTAGGGACCTTATTAATAGTGAAGAAATGGGTGAATATATTTGTAGGAGGGATATGGGCAGAGCTGGACTAGGCAAGTAAGAGAAAGGCAGGGATTTACCAGTAAAGGGGAGAAAATACAGTGGAAGACAGTGCAGCTGGAATTGTAATTGTTTGTTTGTGTCTTTCGGCTTTTCCCAGTTAGGGGTCGCCACAGCGGAACTCCAGTCCGCTAATGATTGGTAGTTGATTTTTATGTGCCGAGTTACCAGCCCTGACACACAACCTTCAACGAAGGTACACCCATTCACGCATGGCTCCACGCAGAGGACGCTCTAGCTGAGAATCAAACTGGACAGCGTCTTACTGTGAAGCGACAACGCTATCGCAGCACCACCACTGCAATTGTAAGTTGGTAAAAGTAAGTAAATGTAAATTGTAAGTTGGAATTCTCTCCTCAGGCCTCCACTGAAAATGGACATGTATCCAGTCGGACTATCCCGGTCAAGAAATGTAAAATAAATAATAATAAATAAAAATTGTACTGACATACTCTATGTCAATGGGACCAAGAAATTAGGTTAGTGACGTTAATTAGGAAGGAAGGGGCATAATATTTGATGATTGGTATATAATGGGGTATAACTGGATAGAGGGGTATATATAACTATATTACTTTTAGTAATTATTTTTATACTGCGGTGGTGGTGCTGCGGTAGCGTTGTCGCCTCACAGTTAGATGTTGCCCGTTCGATTCTCAGCTAGAGCATCTTCTGTGTGGCGACATGCGTGAATGGGCGTTCCTTCATTGTAGGTTGTGCGTTAGGCCCAGCAAGTCAGCACGTAAAACTCTACTGCCTATCATTAGCGGACCGGAGTTCCGCTGTGGCGACCCCTAACCAGGAAAAGCCGAAAGACAGAAACAAACAAACTTTTAGTAATTATTTTTAAGGGAAGATGCAGTTTGTGTGGATAACAAGGTTGATTATAGGAGATATGTAGGAGAGGCAGTGAATTAAATTTAGGTGGGTAGTTCTTTTTAAAAAGAGTTATTTGCAGGGACTGGTGGATACTGGTAAAAGCTGTTTGCTAAGGTAGCCATGAATAGTTTTTGTGATTATATATGTTAGCAATTAATGAAGAAATTGTTGGGGGGATAACACGTTTTGTTCAACTAGGGGTCTGGGTTTGTATTGTTTTGGTGTTTTTAAGCTGCGTCTAATGTTGTTCGGAGAATAAATGTAATGGTGTCTATACAAATCAATAAAAAGAAATAAAGGGAAAAAAATCAGTAAAATGCCAAAAATATTGCATTTAATGTTCACACATACAAGCTGTTACAACTGTGTATCACACTTCTGCCTGCTCCCTTTATATAATTATGGTATGACACAGGATATTCTGAGCTACTTTATCAGAATGTAATGATTAACATTTAAACCATAGAATCACTTTCAAATGCCTTTAGGAAAGCAGTACTTTTTAGCAGTCAAATTGATTAACACTGCTGCCAGAATGGTATTTGTTGAAATGTGTGTTTAGTAAATTTAAATTAAATAAACTATAAAATAGTGGTTTATTATTAGCAATGTTTTGGATGAAGTATTTTGTTCACAAGTAAAGCTGCTCTTCTTATGTGTGAAATTAAGTCAAAGTATGTACAACGACAAAAGCAGTATCTGACATTGGGAAATTTATACAGAGAAATGGATGATATAGTGTGGGAAGAATGCACATGGCTGATAGTGTGTGTCCTGTGGTGGTATTGCTCTTTATTTTGAATTACAATGATACATCTGAATAGCAGTTTGCTAGGGGCAGGACAGTTGCATTCAGGGAGGGGTTTAGACTGGTGGGTTTTGCATAGTTACCTAGTTTTTTTGCATGGCTGGCATTGTGAGGGGATACAGTAAAGATGTCCCAGAAAGGAGGACATGTACAATAGAATGTCCACACTGAGTTCTCAAGTAACCTCTTCTTGCATGAATGCATCCAAGAATAGGAATTAAGTCCACCAATTGCATGTAAGAATAAGAACACTGACCAAGATTCCAAATGGTTAAGCCAGTGCTTAATCCTTTTACCTCTGATGGTGACCATTTCTGATTCTTAGACAGTCTTACCACAGCCCTTACTTTGAAGATGTGCTACATTGCAAATGAGACATTCCAGCAGATTGACATATGGTAATTAGCTATGTGCTCTTCCACTGTAAATGCCTACAGTAAATGATTTATGCAGCCAAGAGATTCATAGAACTGTACAGCTGTGTAAATTCTTACCATCGACATCTTGAACAAAAGCTTGTGTTCACCCACTGCTTTCAGTGGGTGAGATTGAATTAGATGTTAAAACCAGGGAGTTTATAAATAGGTAGATTTTAGATAGAGTCGGGTTGTTTTGCACATGTCTGTATGGGTCTACTTTACTTACCCGAACGACCACATCACTGACTTCCACTTCACCGAGACAACAGGACCGAAAAACCAGAAGACTGACATCTGGAATACCGAGGTAAGTAACTGCCTGGCCATCTTGTTGAACTTTGCCCCTTACCCCTGTGGTAGTGCAATCTTGGAATTGGTATATTTATTTAGAGGGGTGTGGGGGGATGAAGCCTCCCACTTGAGGGGCATGGAGGTGAAGCCCCCCACATGGGTGGGTTTAATTTTGTCCTGTTTATTTTTTTTTTGGGGGGGGTGGACAAGTGGTTACTTACCTTGAGTGGAAAGTCGGTGTTCCGGATGTCGGGCTTCTGTTTTTACGGTCTTGTTGTCTCGGTGAAATGGAAGTTGGTGATGTGGCTGTTCGGGTAAGTAAAGTAGGCCCGTGTGTATATATGGGTGTTGTTCTAATTCTGAGTGTATGAAGAGGTATGAGTGGTGTTAGATGAGTGTGTGTTTATTTATGCATATGATTGTCTGTCTGCCAGGGTGGTCATAGTAGGGGATAGTAAGTGTAGGGGTGTATGTGCGTGGGCACACTTCGCATGTGTGCGTCTTTGTGTGTATTTTGTGGGGATTGAATGAGTGAGTGTGTTCATGAATGTACTTATGTGAGAGAGATGTTTTTATTTTTTATTAACTTTCTTTCTTTATTTATGCTTTGTTGAATTGATAAGGCCCACTAGACTAAGCATGGAGTAAGAGGGAAAAGCTTTGGAGTATTTAGAGGTGGAAAATCTGAATTTAGAGGAAAAAAATTGTTCGATATGAAGCATCAGAATGTAAACAAATATTCCTGTGTGGTGGATGATACATTCTATCTATATTACCTTGCTAACTTAGCCAAACCTTTGAAACGCTCGTTACAAAGCTCATTCCTTACAAGGAGACTTTGCTAAAGCACATGCGTCTCAGATACAGTGAGTACCAGACTATTTTTCTGTTTCGCAATTAATTTGATTGCTAACAGGCAATATTTGCCCACACATACTGCCGGATCTTAGCTACTGATTCAGTATAAGCGTCATTTAAAGGCCGGCACCCTAGCTTAAACAGGAGCAATAGTAATTGCCACCAAGTCCAACAAACTGTCTGCATATGTTAAGGGTACAACAATAGGGAAAGTACTGTTACAATGCTTACACTAATGCGCAGTATCTCCTACTAAAACTAAATACTGTCTAGTCTAAGCCCAACTGCCAAGAAGTATATTAAATGCGCTGGTGTTGAGTACTACCTAGCTTTTTTATACTAATGTGTATAATTTATTAGACTGTACATGCAATACTTTTATGTTAATATATGCCTGCAGCTCATATAGCATAATAGATTAATGATATTTATTCTTATTTCACTACTTTGAAAATGTCTGCTGCTAATTAATTTTATGCTCTGTGAATTTAATTTGTTGACTGTTTCACTCCGGTGTATCTGCTGCATAAATTATCTAGTATCCTAAGCTTCCCTAGCATTCCTTATGTTAGTACTCACACTGTCCTCTAGGTCAGTCCACTACCTACTTTTAGTATGCTTTCCTGAATCATTTAACTTGCTACTCCCTTACAATTATCCTGCTAACACTTTATTTTGTCTTTTTTTCTTACCGTTAGTCTACAGTGCATAACCTAACCTAAGCCTCCCACCATTCCTGATTTTCCTGGCTTCCAGACAGAAAAAAAGCTCTATGCAGGGATCCTCCACTGTTCTCTCAACTTCCTTTGCTTGTCCTATGACATCGACCTAAAGTGTATTTATCCCAGGGCAAATCATTGTAACCAGTATATGTTGTATTTACCCCTGCGTTCCACTGCTAGCAGCCTTCTGCGGACTTCTTTTTGCACCATTATTAGGCCCTTACAGTACTTATTACCTTTCCCTACTCTGCTCTAAGTGCTCTTGTCTTCTACTGTTTCTCCACTAGGTGGCAGCACATACATATCTTGCTTAAGTATCCACCTATCCCCTAAGTTGCTATAGCAATAACCCACGCCTGGGTGTGGGTAATGCTGGATTTACCCATGGTTGGCGTGGTTTGGTCCCGAGGGTGAAGCCCGAAGGACCAAACAAAGCCAACCGTGGGTAAATCCAGCATTACCCACACCCAGAAGTGGGTTATTGCTATTATACACTGACATTATTTAAGATAAAAATAATTACTTTTCTTAAATAATGGCATTGTATAATGCCTCCTTACTGCCCTTCCGCAGCTGTCTGGTATTCCGCGGAAGTTCTGATGTACTGCGCATGCCTACGCAGTACATCAGAGCTGCGGGCAAAAGCAACGAAGAAAGCAAGATCTCCATTGCTTTTTACTGTTTCACTATGTTAAATGAGTTTAACATAGCGAGACAGCTTTAAAATAAGCAATGGAGATCTCCATTGCTTATTTTAAAGCTGTCTCGCTATGTTAAACCCATTTAACATAGCGAGACAGGTTTAAAAAAAAGCAACGGAGAAAGCAAGATCTCCGTTGCTTTTTACACAGTGTCGCTATGTTAAAGGAGTTTAACATAGCGAGACAGCTTTAAAGAAAGCAACGGATATCTCCGTTGCTTTTTTTAAACCTGTGTCGCTATGTTAAACTCCTTTAACATAGCGACACAGTGTTTTAAAAAAGACTTATACTAATGGAAAAAGTCCGGGCGACCGGACCTTTTTCCATTGGTATAAGTTGATTTACAATGTGCATGCTGACCAATCAGCATGCAAGTTTTGGAATATTAATGAGGGGGTCATGGTATAACATATATTGAATCCTCTTCTAAGGACCTATTAATTCCCTGCCACTAGCCTCCTATCTCTCTGACCCTCTCTGTTCTTACCTTACTAACAGTTACACCAAACAAGTGCTACATCCTCCTTACTTTCCTTATCTCTGATCTCACTTACCTAATCACTGATTGTTTCTTCTCAGTCTTGCCTTCTTCCTTTCTCTTTGTTTCTACCCGCTCCATTCGCCCTGTAGGCTCACTCCGCTCCCCTCCCTACCCCCAATTCCCACACACCCCCAGGGGTCCTACTCTTATATTTTCTAACCACACCCCTTCCTCTTCTCATTAAACTCTACACATTTCCAATTGGACAATTTTCTCTTATCTTCCCATCTCTTTACCACTCTACTCCATACTCACCACGCCCTCATATCTCTACACACTCTCAGCTTAAACAATTCCATCTCTAAATATATTTCTAACAAATAGCCAGTCCTTCCCAATGGCTAATCCTACCATCCCTTCTCAGATTCCACTCTGCTATACTCTTGTATCACTACCACTTTTAACCTTTGCCTATTTACTTTCCTCATATGAACACCCTATATATCCATACACAGACTACCCCAATCAATATACTAACTCTCAACCCTTACCATACCTACATAACCATGCAAACATAATATGCTCACCCAGCTGCCTACTTGCTATGTATCATATAACACTACATATTAAATATAATTCACTACATCTCAAGAGACTGTTATTTCCATACAGCAAGCTCCCTAACCTAAGCTATCTAGGACAACTCCTCTCATTAAAGGATGGTGATATTCATCCTAACCCAGACCCTACAGCAACCTCTATCTCTCTCCAAAACCATAATTAATCAACCACTTACCCCCTTGCTAAACCACCTAACTTACTCCTACTAGCTCATCTAAATATATGTAGTATTAACAACAAAGTAACTCAACTCCATGCTCTCCTACAAGTATAGTCCTTTGACATTATCTGCCTAACAGAAACATAGCTAAAACCTAGTATCAAGGATAATGAAATTATCCCACCTGGATATAATATCCTAAGAATTGATAGAGTAGCTAAGAAAGGTGGGGGGTTGATATTTTATTCAAATCTGGATTACAATTAACCACATACAACTGTAATCTACCTCTAGATTCCCATACTGAAATTCTCATCTCTAAACTTGAACTTAATGCCAAATCAATCTACATTCTCTGTATCTATCTGCCCGCTGGAAATAACATAGCCACCATGAAAAATATCCTTTGCTGGCTATCCCAATACCTGCCTCAAGAAACCATAATCCTAGGTGATATAAACTTGGATTGGAATTCCTATTGTACTACCTCCCACATTAACCTACATGTTTTTTCTCAAACCATTACCTCACCCACCAGAATAAATAAAGCTAACAAGAAAGCTAGCATACTAGACTGGATTCTTATAAACAATTATGCACACAACTATAATTCTGGAACCCTCCCTGTTGATATAAGTGACCACTCACTTATCTACTTCATCAGGCATACACCAACACTCATATTCTAACCTCTATCAGAAGTATTAGATCCAGAAATAAATATAACCCTGATTTATTTCAAATGGAACTAAGAGCATGCAACTGGGTCCCCTTAAAACACCTCCCTTTAGATGAAGCCGTTAATTTCTTTAATTCTACCTTCCTTTCCATTCTCAATCACCACGCTCCAACCAGATATATTAGAATTAAGGACAACTCTGCCCCATGGCTTTCCAATGAAACCAAACATAAAATTCAACTCAGAAATAAATATTGGGCCAAATGGAGAATGACCAATAACCCTGTTGATCAACAAACCTTTAGACAACTTAGAAATGACACTAAGAAGGCCCTACTTTATGATAAAAAAATATCACTTACAATTTCAACAACCTAATCACAACAAACCACAACAATTCTGGGCTAGCATTAAGCAGTTACTCCACCCAGGTCAATCCACTACACCTAACCCCCAAAATACAGACCAGAAAAACCCTATCCATACAGCTAATACCTTCAACACCTTCTTTACATTTACTATCCAAACATTAGCTAGTCAACTATCACCTAATACCTTCACACTACCTTCTTACACCTCAACCCCATCCCCTCCTTTTCAGTTCCAACCAGTCCCAACCAAACTTATTCAAAACCTTTTGAATAAACTGAAACCATGCTCTCCTTCAGCAGACCAACTGCCTTCTGAATTTCTACAGTTATCCTCCAATGCTGTTGCCCACCCTATTTCCATATTGATAAATAGAACTATAAGCGAAGGTCACATCCCCACCTTATGGAAAGTCTCCCATGTTATCCCCCTGCATAAAGGAGGACACTCCATTGAGCTATCAAACTATCGCCCTATTGCCCTACTCTCTCCATTAGCTAAAATTATGGAGAAATGTATCCACAGGCAATTACTCCACTACTTCATTGAAAACAATTTACTTTCCAACTGTCAACATGGTTTCAGACCCTCACACAGCACTACCACTGCCCTCCTTTCCTTTACTGATTACATCAACAAACAACGAAACCAAAATAATTTTTCTTCTGCTCTATTTATCAACCTGTCTAAAGCATTTGACATGGTAAACCACCAGATTCTCATAAACATACTAAAATCTCTGTCATTAGACCCACTTTCCATAAAATGGTTCCAATCCTACCTTGACAAATGACAGCAAGCAGTACTATGGCATAACACTCTATCCACCCATCTACCCATTACCATAGGTGTACCCCAGGGGTCCATACTAGCACCTCTTCTCTTCTCCATATTTATAAATGACCTTCATCTAGCTATCCCCCAAGCCACTTGCATACAATATGCTGACGACTCCACACTACTATGCTCAGCCACATCCTCCCAAGACCTTCACTCTCTCACCCAGAAGATATTCAACATAGTTGAACAATGGTTCAGTCAGTGTTGCCTTCTTCTGAACCCAAAGAAAACCAAACTCCTCCTCTTCACTCCTACTCAAAAGTCCTCTCCTCTTCATTTCTCTGTGACATCCACCAATGGTTCCATAATATCTCCAGACTCTACCAGCAAACATCTAGGTGTCACCATCGACAATAATCTGAACTTTGACATCCACATCAACAATACTATAAAGACTGTCAACAAAAAAAATGGCACTCTCTATAGGATTAAACCCTTCCTACTAAACTAAACTAAACTAAACTACTATCGCTCACACTCATTTGATCTCAACACTCCTTTATGCCTCTCCAATTTTTACTAATCTATCCAAGACTGTCTTCAGCAAATTTGAATCATCCTATAATAACATTGCAAGATTTGCAACAGGAAACCCATTTAGAACCCAGCATTGTATAAATCTAAATCAGCTAGGATGGTTAGAACTACAACACCTGATTAAATGTCATCACCTAACCATTGCCCACAACATTCTTTACAAACCTTCTAATACTCCTAGTTTATCTAGCCTCATTACCCTCTATAAAAATCTGAGGTCTCTACGCTCCTCACACAAACTTCTTGTACACACCTCCAAATCTAATAACAGGGCTGGGGATTCTCTCTTCTCTTATACTGTAGGTAAATCCTGGAATCTTCTCCCTAATGACCTCTCCTCACTTACTTCCTTAGACTTAAACTTTACCTCAAATCATACTGGCTGTGCCCCTGTACCAAACCAGACTAGCCATCTATCTCTTTATACTTGGCCTTGCCTATCTTGTGCTTACTATCCACTGTTACATCTTCCTTCTTACTATACTTCTCTCATGTCTCCCTATTGTACACCATTTCACTTCTCCTTACATACCTTTTTTTCTAGTAAATTCTTAGTAACATCACTTCAAAACTAACTTCCTTTCTCTACTATTGTCTTTACCTGTACTATGTCCCTGTACCTTTCTTTTTGCACTGTTTATGACTCTTGTCCTCTTTTCACACCCTTTGCTAACCTCTATGCTTTACTACACGTTACCATTGCTTGATTATTTTTATTATATTTTTACTGTTTTTGCTATTTTTTTTCTTACAAATTTTTGCTTTTTCTTGTTTGTAATTTGTAATTGTATTTTATTCATGTCTTGGAGCTTACCTTCCTGGGCCTCTACTGAAAATGGACATATATCCAGTTAGACTAGCCCGGTCAACAAAAGTATAATAAATAAATAAAATAAATGATACAAATGAGCAGTGTTTAGCTCTGCCAGTGGAGAAGGAAGTAAGCAAGTCTGCTGGAGTGGTGAAAATAACAGAAGTGGTGTAAGGTGGACTTACAAGATGATGTTTTGTTAAAAGTAATCAATCAGGATGATGCTGCTGACAGTTCTGCAAATCGTGAGGCAAAATGTCAGATGACGTTTTTTATAAATGCTGAGGATAGTAATGAGGGGAAGAAGGAGGTTATGTGGCAGCAGGGAATGCAGCAGTTATAACTTATGCAGCAGGAACAGAAAGTAAAGGAGGAAAGCAGCAGCACACTGAGAAGATGTCTGCTCATGTTGCAGCAGATAATGCAGCAACTAAAACAGATGCTGTAGAGGCAAAAGGAAAAAAGGTGGCAGCAACAAACTGCAAGCAGAACTGTTGTTTAAAAGGAAAGAAGACCAACTGTGAGAATAAAAACAAAAAAAATGGCACTGTAGTAGGCAGATATTATGTGCAAGACAACTTGGTAACTGTTCTGGGTTTTAAAGCTCAAGCAATGCAGTCTTTTATATATATTGGGGCAGAGACTTTTTGTGGTGTAAGATTTGAAACTGAAGGACTAATGATATAACTTCTGGAACTGTGTAAAAAAATAGGGACATTTATCCATGTGACCATTGTTTTCTGGTAAGCACGTAAATGATAAAAAAATGTTTCTTTGCAGTTTAGAAATGATGAACTGGAATAAGAGAATGTTAAAATGGATATAGGGCTTCTGTGAAACTAATGATAGCATTGTAAAAGATAGAGATTAGAGAAACCTATGGAATGGGTGATAGATACTGGAAGCTGTTTTGAAATGTGAAAAAAATGTGGTGAAACAATGGACAGCCAAAATCACGTTTCTTTTTGGGTACTTTTTCTACCTTATTAATGAATGTGACAAGGTGCATGCACAAGAAGGTATGTGCCTGAATGCAGGTTGTGACAAAAAAGACACATTTGAATGGACTGTCAAGAACAAATAGTAAATACTTAAGAAGAAGAATTGGAAAGGCACTAAAACATACATGACAAAGGACCATGAGAGGCTGGTAGAGATGGTGAACTAGATGAAGAAGAACTGTAGAAAAAGAAAATAAAGTATGGAGGGGAAAAATGAAGAAATAGAGTCTGCATGCAGAAAGAGAGGTCAGGAGAAGGGACTGATTCTAATAATTTTTTGAAGTTCTAGCCAGTGAAAATTCTAATTCTGATGATCAGGGATTATTTACCGATAAATCTAGGAAAAAAATATTCAGTTAGACAGAGTAAAAATAAGAAAACAAAATTAAAAATATTTCTACTAAACTTCAAAACAAGGAAAAACTATAATGTTAGAGTACTTTTATTAAATGTGAGTAGTATTATTAATGTTGGAAGGAGGTTAAGGGTACTGGAATGGTATGCTAAATGCATTGTGGATGTTATTCTGTTAGAGGATGTAAGATTCCAGACAAGTGAAGAAAGATTGCAAACAGAAAACTTGTGCAATGGAAATTCACTATGAAACTTAGAAAGTGAAAGTTCTGGAGTAGCTGTTGTGGATGTAAGGTAGAGAGAATATGTTTATAAAACTATAACATTATATAAATATGTGACTAGCAATGAAATAGGTAATCTGTTTCATCAAATATTATTTTATGTGGTGGTTAACATGAACATTATAATTGCAGGAGGCTTTAATTATGATTTAAGGGTGGGATGAAAAAACGCAGGAAGTGATAAAATGTGGTAAATAAGCTGTGTGGAACACACATCAATGGACATTTATAAGGGAGGCACTTGGATCTTAAATTGATTGTTTTGTATGGTCGGAAGGCTTGGGGGTAGCAGATGGTGATACATTTATGACAGGGTTTCAGACCATTTAACAATATGGATGGAGGTGATGGAATACTGGGAGTATATTAAAACAGGAAAGGGAATAAAAAGAATACATGAGGAATTATGGGATGAAATTGCAGAATGCAAAGTATAGTAGTTATGGAAGGATCATGCAACCATGAAGGGCTTCTACAAATGGGTGACTGAATTTAAAAACAAAATATGAAAAGTGTTTTTTTTCCAATGGCAAGGTGATATAAGAAAGAATTAGAAAGTGAAAAGTGGGAAAATGTATAGAAATGTATTAGAGAATAATAAAACAGAATATTATGGAATGGAAATATATGCATATGTATATATATATATTATATATATATATATATATATATATATATATATATATATATATATATATATATATGGGTCCCTTTCAGATTGCTGAACCTTTAAAAAAAATGAGTTCAACTTTCATATGCCTGAGACCATATGATTGACCTTTTAAAAGTTCAAACTGTCTGAATGGGGATCTCCATATAGCATGGAATGGGAAGATTTCCCTTTACCCCAATGTATTGTGATCTTGGAGTTGGTATATTTAAATAGCAGGGGGTGTGGGGGGTGCAGGCTTATTTATTTTATTTTCCCATTTTCGAACATTCAAATGTAAGATCATATGGTCTTGGCCATATGAAAGTTGAACATTTGGATGTTCAGTTTTGGAAGTAGACCCATATATATATATATATATATATATATATATATATATATATATATATATATATATATATATATATATATATATAGAGCTTGATAAAGAAATGAGGGCATAGATATTATTTACAAGGGAAAGGGAAGGATATATCATTTGGATAAAATTGCAAAGGAGAATATTAAGAAAATGAGGGAAATGAAAAATGCAAAAGGAGAGTTAAAAAATAAAACACCAGATCAAAGTGTGAGTATTCTAGTTTAACATATGGAAAATATGTATCAGAGTAAAAAGATGGAAAATAAGAAAGAATAGAAAGTAAAAAAAAAGAGTGAATCAAGGAAGAATTTGATAAATAAATCACCATTAGTGAATTGAATGAAGCACTTAGGAAAGCAAATGCTGTTTCATTATTAAGTCATGTTATATTTGTGTTTGGAATGTACGGAAAATTAATAGATTGTCAAAGAAAATATTTTGTAAATGCACTGAATGAATAGCTGAATTAAGGATTTGTTTATGAAGGGATATGTGGTGTGATATTAAAATGTATATGCAAGAAAGATGAGCAGAATGAAATGAAATATCAGAGACTCATTACACTAAATAACAAAGATTATAATTTTTTATGAGAATAATACAGAAGGAGACTAGAAGGAAGAATGAGGGATATTACCTGCCCATCCTCTTTTATCACATTTCTACTTCTGAATTGTACATAGAAGTGAACATTATTGCTTGATGCAGGTTGTCTGGATGAAAGAAAATGACTATGTTGTCACTTGCTAAGTTTAAACAGTCATTTTTCTCAAAAAAAGATTAAATGCATCACATAATACCCAGTCCTTCAGATCTTCTAAAAGGGAAGGGATCTCAAGAATTGTTATTAGTTATGAAAGAAACTGTGGATAATATTATAAATAGAGTAGAAGTTGTGAAACTTATGGTATGCAATTTTAGCAAGGCATGTGGTACTTTAGGACATGATGCTTTGTGGGCTGTTATGGAGAAGTATGGAATAGGTAATATAATTGGCAGAGTGTTTATGCAATTATATCAAAATAATAGAATTTGTGTCTTAGTGAATGGGTGGGTGAGTAAAGAAATATGCCTGAAGTGTGGTACAGGGATGCCTCATGAGTGGAATATTGTTTGCAATAGTAATCAATGCAATAGTGAAAAATGTAGTCCATAAAATGAAAGATGCTAGATATGTGATGCAAAAGGAGATGGTGATTTCAGTAGGTTTTTTTTTACATACACAGATGATATAGTTGTAGCTGCTAACAAACAAAATATTGATGAGGGAAATGGCTTGTCTGAAAAGATGTTTAAAGGAAATGGGAATGACCATGAATAAAAATAAAAGTGTTTCAGTGATGGTTTAAAGTTGGGGTGTATATTTTTCAATGAATAAAGTGTCATTGCTGGGAATAAAACTTGTGAAAAAAATTATAGTCGTGATGCAATGGGAGGGTTTGATAAAAGAAATTTATTAAATATGTATTCTGTAGAGGAGATTGAATTTGGTACTAATTGGAAAATAGTATATATTTTAAATGCTGGTATTATCCTAGAAAAGTATATGCAATTATTGTTTTCTTTCATATGAGGTTCAAGTTTAAATCCAGAGAAAAAGGTTGTGTTGTATATGAATTAAGATAAAGGGAGATTGGGGTTACTAAATACTTATTGCATTTTGTTTCTTTAAACCTGTATAGAGTATTAAAGTGGATAAAGGAACAGAATGAGAATTTAATAATTAGGACTTTAAAATATGAGTATAAAATATTATGGGAGATGATGAGAAAAAGAGAAAAAAGCATATGTAAATGAAAAAATTCTAACAAGGTGAATAAAAATTGATGATACAAAGAATGATAAAAGGATGTAGTATAATGATGTGAAAAAATTATGTTATTATGTAAATAAATCCATGAGCAACTTGCCAAAAAGAAGTGATTAAAGCCATTAGAGTAAGGAAAAAGTGGTGCACCAAGGTAGTAGTATGTCAGGATTTCCTATAGAGAGTGGTGTTAAATAAGTTACCAGTATAGGTTAATATGCCACAGAAAAAGAAAGCTGGAAGACTACTGGGGAGGATGAGACAACAGAGCATGTTTTTTATGTAAAAGAACAATGAAACTCTTGAAAAAGGTTTTGTGAAGATTTTTTTTAGAATAATAATGACATAAAGAATATGATTATTTATCAATATTATAAGAATAAGAAGAAAGAATTGTGAGAATGGAAAATAGGAATTTGTTTTATGTAATATGGGTTATTTGGAATGAAATTTTGTTTAGTGGGAATTGGATTTTGGCAGCCATATTGTGAAAAATCAGATTATGGTTGTGAAAGAAGTGAGGGTTAATTACTTAAGAATAAGAATGAGTATGCATAAAAATTGATAAATGGTAAAAAAAAATGTGTACATTTGTACCTGTGAATATGTAAATATGTTAAAATGTTTTTTTTTTTTTTTTTTTTTTTTTTAATATTGTGTTAAATAAAGGATCCCTACTCTTGTAGGAATGGGATAGAATACGTGTCATTGCAATCATTAAGTTCTGGTTGTGGGTTAAAGGGTGGGGCCGATGAATGCATTAGGGAAGTTGAAGTGGAACAACTGTATTGAAAAAAATGAATTCAACTACTTTCTGCACCCCAAAAAAATGTACTATCTGTTGAGTTACTGAGACTGTTTCTCTGTCTGGTGTATGTGCATGCACACACGCGTGCGCGCGTGCGCGCGCGCGCGTGTGTGTGTGTGTGTGTGTGCGTGCGTGTGTGTGTGTGTGTGTGTGTGTGTGTGTGTGTGTGTGTGTGTGTGTGTGTGTGTGTGTGTGTGTGTGTATGCACGTGTGTGTTTGTGTATGTGTGTGTATGCACGTGTGTGTTTGTGTATGTGTCTACATGTGTGTGTGCATGTGTGTATGCATGTATGTGGCTAACATACTGCTAAACTCCTCTTGGACAGTAAGCAATTCATGCAATACTGGGGTGGGGAACTCTTTCATATTACCACTAATTCATTAAAAAGTTAACAGGCATCAGCTTTTGCAGCATGAAAAATATACAGGGTGATAGGTAAACACTAGACTGGGGGCACTCATTAATAGTCCCCCTAATTCACATCAGGATTTGTAGCACAAAAGGCATATGGGGGTTGCTAATCAACAAGATGGTAGTTAATAGGACTATAATCAACTTAAACAATTAACAGAAATTAGATTTTATAAACTGAACTATGGACACACAAAAATATGGAACTCTAATGCATGGCGTCATTGTCTGAATGTAATTGCCAGTGACATATGGGGACTGTGTCAAGAGTTTGATACAAAGTTGGGGGAAAAGCTAGATGATACCAGGGAGTCTTTCTAAACATTACTCTAGACCACATAAAAAATTAATAGATCAACAGATCTTGCATCTGGATGCATATACTGAAGAATGAAATGTTAATACCTAGCATTGTTGAATGACTGTAATTATTCATGATTTACAAGGGCCAGTGACAAACTGGAGACGTTATCATGGAGAGGTAAGATATATGGGGATGTGTCCGTGTGTGTGTGTGTGTGTGTGTGTGTGTGTGTGTGTGTGTGTGTGAAAGAATGAATAAGGGTGGTGTCTGTGTTAACACAATGCATCAGCTATCAGTGGTTGTTACTGAAAGGGCAGTAGAAAAAAGATTGTTAGCATTTGCAATAATCACCGAATGATTCAGGCATATGCAAATTAGCTAATAATGATGTCCTTCCTGAGTGCTGCTAATGTGTCTCTCTGCTACTTGTTTCCATGATCACATTAAAGGGCCCATTTTACTGCAGACATATTTAACACCCTGTGGGATGCTAACAGACAGTTTTTGCAGCAGACATACACTGCATGGTCAAGCCTTTTTCTAAATTCTGGCCAATTATTTCTGCCATGCAACTTGCAATGATGCTTGGTCCTGATTAGTTTCGGCTACTCTGCAGGGATGCGTGAAATTTCTGTCTGAAAGACATAGACAGACCAGAATTCTTTTTCAGAGGGTTTATTTACCTTGTTGACATTTACTTCAAACACTGATTTTCAAAATGATTTAGCTACACACTTTAAAGCTGCATGACACACTGCAACACTGTTAGATATCTCAAAACTATTGTAACAAATATTTTAATCTGTTGTTTTTTAACATAATGATGGATGAAGATTGAATGCTTAAAATTAATTTGCCCGATGTTCAACCCACTGATGAGTTCCTCCATAGGAAATCACTATTATTGAGTGATACCAGAAGCAATTCCCTTTTTAGGGGAATTTCTCCCTTTTTGAAGTTGCTGTGACCATGGAGATGGTATATATAATTTCAGGGGGGTATGAGAGTTTTGCCCCCCACAATGGGGGGTGAAGGGCTTGCCCCACACACACACACTACATTGAAAACAATTGAGAAAGCTTTTTTGGCATTTTTTTCACAAATGCAGTTCAAGGAGTCTGATCCTCAATACATTTGCTTTCATCCACTCATAGCAGAAGCAATCTTTAAATGGGATCAAAACCATCCTTTGTTGTCAATGCTTTAATTTGTATAAATTCCTCAGAAGTTCTCTAGTCTAAGTGTACAGATACTTTTGCATTACTTTGACTGTACCACAACTTCTTTCAGTACTTTTACTTTATCAAATAATTAAAAAAAAACTTCATCACAGTGGGTACAGGTACATGTCTTAATCTGTAAACTTAGTGGATTCTTATTTGCCACATGCAGATAATGCAGCAGACTCCTACATGCAGCATTTTTTCCACAACAGGTTAGAGTATATGTCATAACATCATAAGTGACATAGTTTATTAAATAATTATTTAATTGGAACAGCACTACAGTTCAGTTTTAGTAAACTGAAGGCTTGAAATTTGCAGCTTCTAACTTAAAAATAGTAGCAGGCGTTTGCTTTAGTTTTTTACTAGTCCGTGTTTCATGCTTATAAATAGTATTAACAACTAGTTTTATTATAAAAATTACATAGTTGTATGTGTTTGGTTTTAAGAAAGTCCAATAACCTGCAAAAGTTATGTTTGTGGCGGTATGTTTGTGATATAGTTGAACATTTACATGCAATCAAATTACATGAATACATGGCTTTAGTTAATTTTGGCTTTATAGGGAACACAATAATGGTATTTACATCAGAAATCCCTTTGTCTTGCTCAAGTAATGTGACTAGTACATTCATAAAGATTTAAGAATAGATTCTGTGAAGCTTCATGTGCTAATTTTGTAGATTTATTTTTCTTTTGTTAAGGTAATAAAGTGCTCAGCACATTAATGCTGTGATATGTGATACAGTTTCCAAGGATGGCAAGCAGTTTAGACTGTGTACTGGAAGTTGTTGTCAGTAATGCTATGGTCTTAATGATATGCTGTAACACACAGCACAGACCTCGGTAAATTTATAAATTTACCCAAAGTATCTATGATCATGCCCATGTGCTATCTGTGGAGTTTACTGGGACAGCAGTTCCAAGGTTCTTGCACAGATTATTTTATTTTGCATTACATGTTTTAGGCAGTGTATTATAGGTTTATTTTTTCATCATCCTTATAGACGTATTCTGCATACTGATGGAAACAAAATGCATGTCATTCTGTGTGGAATAGGGAAAAAATAACTAATGAGAAGGTCACTGAATGTGTGTTCCCTTTAATCACAGATACTCACCTGAAAGGCCTCTGTGTGGACACTAAGTTAACCTCATATACTGTCCGTAACTATCATTGTATATCATATTTTTTGTCTGGATCACCTGGCTTATTGCTATTTCAAGACTCTTCTTTTTATAGGATGCTTACACAGACTTACCTCTTCTTTCTCTAGAATCTTACAAAACTCATGATATTTATTTCTGTGGCCTACCTCTTTTGGTAGCATGCATGCATGGTAACTGAGACTTAGAAGCATTTTATGACCTCTAGTCTCCAACTTACCCCCCTCTCCCTCTCTAAGAAATGGTGTATTATATATTCTCCTAGGCCACATTGGTAATACAAATGAAATCACATACTTATCATCCATTGAATGGTAACAAGTTTTATGTTATAACTCAAAGATTCATATTTATTTATCAGTTTATTTTTCCAAAAACTTTAAAGCAGGAATAATATGTCATCATGAGTAGTTATAATATCTTACACATGTTCAGTTTTTGCAATCCTTAAAAATTAAATGACTTCTCCTAAAGTAAAATACATAATTCTCACCACAGGCCTACATTAGGAAATACCATAATGTTTCAGGTATCATGACACTCTGATCCTTAGTTTGTCAGTACTACATGGTAGATATATATAAGCAGGGTGATATGGCAGCTTCACTGTTACTGATCCAATGGAAAACATATATTCTAAATCAGTAGGCCTGAAGTATTCCATTTACATTTAAGAAGCATTGGCAATACAACTTGCAGCATACCTAGATTTCAGCCCATCAACCAAGGCTAGTTTTGAAATATGGATTAAAAAACTGTACCAGACTCTCAAATCTCTAATCACTTGCATTATATTTTATGATCTGACTGGAAATAAAAGAGTGTGGATGTAACATTATTCCATTTTGTGACAATCCAGACTGCTTCCTGCCTAATAAGCAAATCTTGTACAGTGTGTCTAGGAAAGTTTTATTTGTTAATTAAAAAGAATCAAGTTCTGCATCCATAGTCCACCAGATATCCCTGTTTCAGTGCTGAAGATGCAAGAAAGAAGAATATTGGTTGATGACTGACACAAACAGGGAGTTAATTTTTACTAGGGGACTTAACTACAGACTGGTTAAATGCATATGATGATTTTAATCTTCACTGTGTACAACTTCACGGTCTCTTTAGAAAATCTTCTATCTAAGACAGATATATTTTATTTTATTTTATTTTACATTTGTTTACTGGGATAGTCCGACTGGGCATAAAGCCCTTTTTCAGTGGAGGCCCAGGGAGAAAAGCTCCATTGTTAGTAAACTATTTTGTTAGCATAAAGAAAATTGTATAATACGATAAAGAATAACATTTGATATTCTGAGTTTGCTAGAGTGGATGCTGGCAGAAGCCCATTCTAATATTCATGTACTTGGAGTCATAGCAAGTGACCATCTGCACCTAGTTAATCTATCAGAGAATATACACTGCTGAAGAAATTTGGTTAGTTTTTTTTTTTTTTTTGTAGGCTGATGCAGAATTATGTAGCCTATTTTTAGTATGGCAAAATTAATGTAGTTTGTTAGTTCTAGTCTGAACAATGCAAAGGTGAGTTCTATAGGATGTGTTGGTTGCAAATTTGGAGACTCTGTTGTAGCATTATTCTAGACTGGATAGCTGAATAAATTGAATGTTATAGACAATGGGGGATGTATATAGCAAGGCTGACAGTAAGTACATGGATGATGTTATTTTACGATTTTGATCAGACAGATACAATTTAACAATATGCGACTTCCCTGTTTACAGTGATTATTTTGTACTGTGTGTACAGATAGAGTTTTAGATTTTAACTCTTCTAGTAGTTTTGTGTAAGGAACCATCTTTATGTTGGTATTGTTACAGAATATCATTTTTAGATTTTTTTTGCCTTCTCAGTGGGAACTTGGAGTGCATACAAATACTGTTGTTTTGCTGGGGTGTAATAATAGTTGGGATTGATTTAACCAGGACGCCTTGGACTGGATGGTTTCCTGGGTCAGGGATTATAGTTGTGCAACAGTCATAGTAGAGCATATTGCAGTGGAGTCATCTGTATATTATATTATTATTGAATGTTTGGCCAATAGGTTTATGTTATTAATTAATATAATGGAGGGTAATGGGCCACTTCCCAATAAACCCAAAATTTCACATACAAGGAGTAAAAATTGCTTTCATCATTTGGTTCATATTAATTTTAGAAGATTTGTTTCTAGAATTATTGGTTTGACTACCAGGGAAACTAATATGTTTTCCTATGACAGGTGTAATGCATGTCCAACAGAACACAATTAGCAACTTATAGCTTTGTATTAAAGGAAGCTGTATATGTACAAATACATGTTTAATATACACTGTTGATGTATGTATGATCTTTATTATACTGATGAAACTACCAGAAGTTTTAAAATAAGAATACAGGGAAATCTTAGATCTATCAGCCATGAAATGATGGAAATTCCAGGGGCAGAACATTTTATAAACATGTATATTAAGAATTAACCTGGACTAAAGTAATCAGTTTTATTACAGATATCCTGTGAAGGAAGAAAGAAAGGGAAAGCCATTGAATTTCCTACTGAAATACAAGGCGGCAATTTACATTTAAAAATATAATACTTTAAAGTCCCGTAGTTTAATCCAAGAGCTGGAATAGAAATTTATTTTGTAAGTTAAGGTGATTAATGGAATTATTTACTGAATGTGAGAATATTTTTTTTCTAAGCTTGCGATTTTCACTGTATGTTGTCACTGCCTAGATGAGCTTTGATCCAGGTGCTAAGAGGAGTATGTTGGCTTTTTCACTGAAACCAAGAGTATGTTGTTCTTGTAATATATTTTTTTTTACTAAGTAATTTGATGTTCTTCATCATAATATGGAATATCATATTTGTTGTAGTTACGATTTCAATTTATTTTATTTTGTATTTTGTATTTGTTTCTTTCTGATTATGTGTTACAAGGTGATGAATATCTTGTGACCTTAGATGCAAATTCTTTCTTTACTTGCATTCTGAATGAGTAAGGATTGGAATAATTAAGAGATGTTTTACTTGAGGTTAAAGCTATGGACACTCATACTTTAGATTTAATATGTTTTCTTCTAGAATTAGTTTTAGAAATCAACATTTTTATGTTTGATGGTACTTAGGTAGCCAATAGCTACGCCAATCTTGTAATGGCTAAATGGGAACAATCTAAACTAATTAACAGCTAACCGGTTTTTGGATAATATCCTGTGTTACAGTAATTTTGTAGATGATCTGTTTATTTTATGGAGTGGGACTGAGGATATGCTTTTAGAATTTGTAACTTATTTGAACAGCAGTAATGATTTTTGCATTTTACTGCTGTCCATTTCTCACAACAAGTTAATTGTCTTGACATTTGGGTCATTCTAGATCATCAGGACAGGAAGATTTATACTAAATTATATAGGAAAGATTGTTATCGGAATAGTTATGTCCATCGCAGTAGTATGCACCCTCCACACGTTTTTAGAAACGTTAAGAATCAGGCTATACGTAATTCTAGGTTAAATGCCAGAGAAATAGATTTTGTTAAGAGTCTGGATACCTGTAAGGTTGAATTTACTGAGATGGGTTACTCTACTTATGAAATTAATGCTGCCTGTCAAAGTGCTATGAGTTCGCAATCAAATATAGGGAAACCTTACTTTTCTTCTACTAGATCTTGTGATAATACAAACTTAAGTAAGAAGGAGATGAATTCTGGCCTTAGGTTCAACCTTACTCATACAACTGATACTGACATGATAAGACAAATTATAGACAGGGATTGGCATATTTTAGCTACTGATGATCGAGTTTCAAGTGTTGTAGGGAATAAGCCTAGGTATGCTTATAAAAGCTCGCTTAAACATTTGCTATGCCATTCTGATAAGCAAGGACGTAGGCCAGTAATACAGAATGGAACGAATAGCTGTAATAACTGCTCTTTTTGCAGGTATATCAACAGCAATAAAAGTTTTGTCCACCCTGTAACACAGAAATTGTACATGATCCATGTGTCTGTGGAATGCAATAGCCGCAATATTATCTATTTGGCCCAGTGTATAAGCTGTCAGGCATTTTATATAGGTAAAAGTAATTGACGTCTTAGGGAACATATACATGATCACTATTACTATTATAGAAAAAAATCTGAACATAGTGCTATAGCTAAGCACATGATACTTCATGGTGATAATCATTTTTTTGATTTTACAGTGACTGATACCCTAGAAATGGGAGATAGGAAGGGTGACTTAGTTAATAAGACAGAACAAAGGGAGCATAGATGGATTTTACTCCTGGCAGCTTACAGATCACCAAGTCTCAAGTGATTATGTTTCCCTGAGACCTGTTCTTAAAAACAGGAGGTTAAGGAAGTAATGACTGATATGTTGTAGGCTTTGTATCTATTTATTAAAAATTTTTTTGTGTATGTATATTTTTTTGCATACATATATAGGTGTGCTGTACATATATATATATACGGGTCTACTACTAAACACCGACACGACGATTCCCCGACACAAAACTCACCGACGCCAAATAACCGACAACACACAAACCCGACACAAACCCAACAACGCAAAACACCGAACACCATTACACCGACACACGGAACGTAAACAACACACGACACTACATAGCATACACACTAGCCCTGACCCAAACCCTAACCCTAAGGTCCGACACTATCGCACACTTCACCTACCTGCACCCTAACCCTAACTCACTTAACCCACCCCTAGCCCAAGCTCCGACACTAACGCACACATCACCTACCTGCACCCTAACCCTAACTCACTTTACCCACCCCTAGCCCAAGCTTCGACACTAACGCACACATCACCTACCTGCACCCTAACCCTAACTCACTTAACCCACCCCTAGCCCAAGCTCCGACACTAACGCACACATCACCTACCTGCACCCTAACCCTAACTCACTTAACCCATCCCTAAACTACAGTCCCTCACTAGCACACACTTACCTTACCCGAACCATACCTCCGACATGAACACACACTCACCTTTCCCACAGCCTAACCCGACATCCCACAATCTCGAGCACTTACCTGACCGCTCCTAACTCCGTCACTATCGCACACTTACCGCGTCACGATCGCACATTCCCTTGTCAGTCTTTCCGCTGTCGGCAAATCAACCTGTCGGTGCACTTACCTGTCGGTCATCTGGCGTTGGTGAGTTTTCTGTCGGGGAATCGTCGTTTCGGTCGTTAGTAGTAGACCCATATATACATATATATATATATTTTTTTTTTTATTGTCTGTTTTTATGCATGTATTCATTTTTTACATGCAGCTGTGTGCTGGTTTATAGCAGTATGTTTTTAAGTTGATTACTTTTTGAATAAGAGGTCTTAATTGATTCATTGATGTGATTGGATATTTTTTCTCTATAATCACATATTTTAGGAGGGTGTGAGTTTTGTATTATATGATTTGAAGAAGCAATCCTGTGCGATTGTGAAAGTGCTTACCAGTTATCCCTGCGAATAAAGTGTGCTGTTTTTATTACCTTCAATAGTGGTTCAGTACTTGGATTTTTTGGTATTTTGCTGAACTTTTGTATTTCCAAGTCAGTTCACCAACTGGGCGTTTCTGTTGTTTGGTTTAATTTATTTTATTACTTTAATGGAGTAGAACACTGATCTTTCCATTTTCAAACTCAGCCATGGAGCACTGTCTAAATTAGTAACTTGCACATACTTAGGCAAGGGAAGCTGAGAGAATCAAACCATGGACCAGAGGAAACATCTAGTCAACAGCTTTTTAATCCTCTGCACAGGATCAGCAGCATCAGCAGGTTTAGCCACAAAGTTGACTGTGCAAACCATGGAAGCGTGATGGACACATCTCCTTGTAAAAGGGTGTGTGTGCGTGTGTGTGTGTGTGTGTGTTTGTGTGTGTGTGTGTGTGTGTGTGTGTGTGTGTGTGTGTGTGTGTGTGTGTGTGTGTGTGTGTGTGTGTGTCAGGGTTATGCCATGGAAACAAGTTCACATCGTGCATTCTTTCTTTCTTCTATAAAGTACAATCAGTGAAATGATTATGACTCACCCATCCATTTTAAGAAATGATAAGCAGTCAGAGATGGTGCAGAGGTGTAAAGTGTTGATCAGTGATGTTAAACATGCATAGTGCAAATAAGCAGGGTTTCAAATCCCGACTGTGGCCATTTATCATTTTGACTCATTTTTGCAGTGGAAACATATTTTAGGAAGAAATACATACAGTGTGATTTCTATGGAATGACATAATTTTATTAATTAATTAATTTATTTATTTATTCGTGTTTATTTTGGGTGCATTAAGTGATAACCTTATTTTCTTTGTCACTGAAAGGTTGTTGGCTAGATTTTTCAATTTCTCATGCAAATAAGTTAAATGAGACTTACACAAATAATGACTGGAAAGAAGATGAGGGTCATACCTCTCAACTGCACTGATTTTCTTAGAATGTCCAGATTTTTGCCTCATATTTTAGTCTGTTTCTCATAAAATTGTAGTTTTCTGGCAAATCATTGGCAAATCATTGAGAATTGAAGTCAGGAAATAATGAGAGTCATTTGAGTTTCGGACTCCATACCCTTCAGAAAATTTCTGCTAATGCAAAATCTGTTGTTATATCTAATTTCATACTTTGTAAGAGCAATATTTAAAAAGTGACTCTATTCTGAGGCTTTTGTCCCCCCATTATTTATAGCTTTGACTAGATTTCTTTCTCTAAGAAGTTGAGAGGTATGGTGAGGGTACTTATTTAATCAAGTAACATGAATGGATAGAGATATGGGAGACTTTACTTGCTATTTCACATTATACCTATAAAAAGGAGGTGGTTGATTACCTCAGTTCTATTATTTATTTATTTATGTAAGTATGTATGTATATATGTTCATATGTATGTATAAATGTACACAAGTATGCATGCACGCATGTGTGTTTGTGCATATGTATAAACTTGTACATAGGTTCATAGGTTCATAGGTTCATACTAGGCTATCTGCCCTAGGGCATTTATAAGCCTAGCCAGAGTGTGTTTGGCTTTCGCCACCCATTTTAAATTAATTTTGCTATGCCCTTTTTCGAGGTTAGTATACTGTGCCTCTGTCTAACAGTGACACAGAAGTGATACCCGGGGTAAACCTACTATCTCCCATCCACTCATCAAGATTCCTCTTGAAGAGAGTCAATGAGGGACTCTGCCTAACCTAAACTGGGATTTTATTCCAGAGTGAAGGGAGCCTCTGGGTTATGAAAATGTCCCCCCAGCATGTCCTATTTATTTCAGTGCTGAGGTTCAAGTCTCTCGAGTGCGTAGCTCGATGGGATTTGGATTTTCTGAGGTGCAGCATGTCCATTAATTCCAGGTTGGACATGGCTTTATACGTCAGGCACAGATCGCCTCTGAGCAGGCTGTATGCCACTGAGTAGAAATATCTCTATTAATATCTATCTATATATATCTATCTATATATATATATATATATATATATATATATATATATATATATATGTATATATATGTATATATATATATGTCAATATTTATATGTATATGATTATAGTGTTGTACTTCAAAATATCATTAAATTGAACCTAAAACAACTGATACAAGATTTTGAATTACCACACTATAGAAATCGCACAACATCCAACATGCTAAATATCACAAAAAGAAATTATATTCTTTTTGCAATCATTATGTAAAAACCCCATTATAGCACTAGCTTCTATACTGTCTGATTAGTGGTAACTTTACAGACTTTTTTTATGTTAAGCTGTAGGGATAGCTTCAGGGTCAGGGGCATCACCTTAGTAATACATGATAACTCTAACTTTGACTCTGCCCAAGACCCTAACCCTAAAACTTAACTTTCCTTTCCATAACACTAATACAACACATGACAGTCTCAGACACACACAAATGCCAACACATATATACATGCACCACTTAATCTAACCCTTTACCTAACCTATCCTAATTTTAAAACGCACAATTTCATATACAGTAAATTCATCCTCTTCACTAACACACACACACACACACACACACACACACACACACACACACACACACACACACACACAAACTCACCCTTAACATGCTTCTGCTTTAATTGTAATGAGAAATTACATATCAAATACAATGTACGTTCAATAAACCCTGTACTTCTGACTGTTGACCAATGGAATATGTGCACAAACACACTGCACTCATATGTATATATATCTATCTATATATATATATATATATATATATATATATATATATATATATATATGTATATATATATATATATGTATATATATATATATATATATATATAGATATATATATGAATATATATATATATATATATAGAGAGAGAGATAGAGAGATGGAGATATATATCCATATATGTGTATATATATATATATATACACACACACACACACACACACACACACACACACACACACACACACACACACATACACACACATCCACCCATCTACAGCTCCTTTTTCCCATTTTTGCACATGGGGTCAGGGTGTCATTTGAACATGGGGTCAGGGTGTCATCTAGAGTCAAGGTTCACATTGCCGGTGGTTAGCCCTGTGACAGTTGTATTCCATACCATAAACATGCATGGTTACACATATGACTAATTTAGAGTGCCCATTCTACCTACTGCATGTCTTTGCAATGTGGGAAGAAACCGGAGCACCTGGAAAAAAAGCAACAGGAACACAAGGACGAGATGCAGACTACACCCAGAAGACACTCTAAGCCAAGAATCAAACCAAAGAACCCTTTTACTGTGAGGCAACAACACTATCTGCTGTACCACTCCTATACTATATATGCATGTATGTCCATAGGTATGAAAGTATGCAGGCATGTATGTGTATATGAATGGGGAGATGTAAGTTTGTCTGAATTTATTAGTTATGAATAAGTATTTGGAGTATTTGTTTCTTTAGGATGGAAAGCTCTACTATATTTGTGATTTTAGAGTGAGGATCTCTGTGGAAAGCAAAGTCTTTTTTAAGTATTATACTTAGACAGTTGTTAATGGTTATATTAGTAGTGCAGAGTAAATACTTAGCGGTGAGTAATCTGGGTAGAAATTTACAGTTAACCAACATGAAATGGACCAAAAATGCACAAACTGCATATGCTTATTAACCTTTTCTAGCAAAAAGCATGCCATAATATGGAAATTACAAAGGAAGGACTATAATTTTTTTTTAGAGATAAACCCATTAACTTAGCCGCTTGACTTATAGTGAAAAGTCAGCTATTTTAAAATTACATTGTCATTCCAAATATATTTTGTTCCACAAAGGAATATAGTTTCAACAAATGAGAAATGAGGTTTTGGAACAAACCAAATTGTCGAGGGACATCTTCGTAAGAGGGTCAGGTAGGAATAATAATGGGACTTAAGATGGTAGTGGAAGAAAGTTAGCATGGTGGGGATGGAAGGGTTAAATTGGGAAAGGAGGAGGGTTGGGAGGAAATGAGGTAAGTGCAAGGAGGGGCTTAACTTGCTTTGTGTGTGTAATTGGGTAGGGAATCAGATTTTGGCATGAACTTTTTAAGTAGTGAGTTTTACATTCAAGATGACCAGTAGGTATTTTGATGGACAATTAAGCCTTGGATTAATAGTAGCAAAAATGAAGGAGGTGGGTAATGGTGGTAATTTTTCTCCAGTTGTCTCTGGGCTTTTAAAGTGATAATCTCATGGGTTTCATGGGTTACTTTGTCTTCTGTAGCATCATAGTCCATTTTTCAGTTGTGGAGAGCTCTGGGCTGATACAATGATAATCGTTGGGTTACTTTGGTTGGTCACTGTTACCTCATTGGCCATTTGTTGGTTGTGGAGAGCTCTGGGCTGTTACAATGATATTTTCGTGGGTTACTTTGGCTGGGTCTCTATAGCCTTATAGGCTGTTTGTCAGTTGTAGAGAGCTTTAGGCTGTTCACTGAGATTCTTTACAGTGATTTTCTTTATTAATTATGATCATAGTAGCTCACTTTAGGAAGACATTCCATGTATCTTTAATAAAGAGAATGCATGTCTGCTCTGAACAATTAATTTTGGGACTAGTTCTTACAATTTATTAATATATATTTTTTGTTTGTTTATTTTCTTTGGCTTATTTTATAAATATTTTTGAATTTTATTTCCTCTCATGGCAAACATTTGCACACTATCGAGGAGAAATTGCGTCATACAACTAAACAATAAATATTCTGCAATACAGCATTGCACATCACCGCATTAATACAGAATAGTATATATGAAGCACTTTTGCCCTCTGTTCATTCGTCATTACTTAATTTACAGTAGCGCTTTTGTGGGCATTCTGGTGTGGAGCAATATTCCCTATGTAGTTTATTTATTTATTTATTTATTTATTGCAGTTGGTTTACCAGGATAGTCCAGAATAAAATGTACATAACATTTGACAATAATTTCTAGGGATTTTTTTTTGATGTTTTTGTGGGTTTTTTTTTGATTTTAGCTGGTTGTCGATCTTTGACCCCGAGGTTTTGGTGCAGAGTTTAGGTTATTTTGGTAGAGGATTAAAGGTGATTACTTAGAATCTTAGAGTGTAGGGGGAGGTGTTTTGTATTGGTAAATAACATTAATTTGGTTTCATGAGAGCAAGGAGAGGAAGTAGATTTTTACATCCTGTCATGGAGGAAGAAAAGGTGGCAAGAGTAAGTAGTGTGGGGTTAGTAGAAGTGGCAGAGCAAGAGATGAGTGCAGAGTCATCTGCATAGATGATATGTGATGAGCCAGGGGATAGATGATTAGAAAAGAGGAATAGTAGAAATTGAGATATAGAGAAGTAGTGGATTAAGCCTTTGAGAACCAGTTCTGAGGGGTATTTAGGTAAGAGGAAGTTGCTTTTTTCATTTTTTTGCTTTTTTCTGTTTGATAGATAGCTGATAGACAGATAGAGAAGAGGAGTAAAGAGGTAGAGAGAGGGAGTTTTGTTAGGAGAGACTGTGTTATTTAGCAGAGAGGGGCTTTTGAGAGATGAAGGATTTTGAAGGAAGATTTGACTGGATGTAGAAATATCTTTGTTGTTGATCAGAGCTCAAGAGAAGAGAGATCATGGTGGTCTGAAAGGTATGAAACTGGTGGTGAAATTAGTGATAAGTTTGTTATCTAGAAGATGAGGAAGAAGTTAAGAAAGCTGACATTTTTCAGGATTTTTGAAATGGGGGACAAGATGGCTATGGACTTGAGTATATTTATTATTAATGTTATTGTTTCCACCTTGTTGTGGCATGATAAAATACTCTTTCAAATTTGGGTTGTAAATCTTGTTTCTTGGTAGGGAATTATTAAATAGAGCAATAGATGATAGGCAATAGGCAATCAGCAATACAGGAGAAATGAAGGGATATTATCAGGAGGCATTGCGTTTTTCAATTTTGAATTAGGAATTAATGGTAGCAGGAGGAATGGGATTTAAAGTGAAGAGAGTGCAGTTGGGGGTGTTGAATTCTTGGTGGGGGGTGGTGTGGGTGTGGGATTTGTAGGGATTAGGGATGTGGGGATAGTGTGTGGTGAGTATGGAGGAGTGGATGAGATGGGTGAAGGGGTGTTAGGGGTGTTGGGATAGGAGGAGAAAAAGAGGAAAGGATTTAGAGAACAGTCAATGAAGAGATTAATTAAATGGGGTGCTCCAGTTCTGGAGCATTTGGGTCTGGGGTGGAGTGTGGTGTTTGCTTGGTTGGGGGGGAGAGGAGGAGGAGATTCCTTTCTTTCCAGAATTTGTTTTTGTTATGGTTTTGGAGTGTATAGTAATAAAGTTCCCGTCGATCACTAGAGGATATGTTTCAACTACTTTATGAAGCATTTTGTATTCATTAAGGAGTGGTAATTGCGGGATAGGGAATCACGGCTTTTGCTTCTGGGGTGGTTCCCAGCTGAGCTGCAAGTGTCAGTTAGTGTGTTTTGCAGGCCATGAGCAACCCGTGAGTAATGGTTGCTCATCATGCATGTGCATGTGTAGGAATAATCATTGTGGGGGTGGATGAGGAGTATCATGATGATGTGCAGACCATACCTCTCAACTGTACAGATTTTCACAGAATGTCCAGAAGTTTTACTCATATTGTGGTGTTCCTCATAAAATTTATAGTTTTCTGGTTGTCAAATCACATTGGTGAGGTGTGTTTATTGAAGGGGGCCGGGACAAATGAGGTTTGGGAACAAACCAATTTGTCCAGGGACATCTTTGGGTGAGGGCACGGTAGGAATAGTAATGGAAGTTAAGATGGTAGTGTAAAAAATGTAGTGTGGTTGGGATGGAAAGGTTAAATTGGGAAGGTAAGAGGGTTGGGAGGAAATGAAATAAGGGAAAAGAGGGCCTTAACTGGTTTTGTATGAGTGTAACTGGGTAAGGAATCAGATATTACAAGGGATTACAAGCCACAGTTTTAGAACAGCTGAATGATGTGTTTAGTACACCAGAAGGTATTAAACATAATTTAAGGAAGAAGGAATCTATTTTTATTTTAAAATATAAGACATTGTTTCCTGGGGGACTCAATAGGGAGTTCAGTTGGAAATGTTTTATGTGGCATGCCTTTAATACTCTAAGAAAGTTTTTAATTATTTTAAACTGAATCATTGATTAATGATTGTGATTTAACATATATAAGGCATTTAGCTAAAGGAAAAAGTATACTCTGTAAAAGCTCATAGCAGCCGAGGCACTAGAGGAGATTTAGTTTGTCTTTATTGTTGTAATAAAAGTATTTGGGTCTGGTGTTCAGTATACTAATGTTGCTTCACTGGCCAAGATGTGCATGGTACAACGTTATTCTGCAATATTTTGTGGTTCTAAAAAAATAACTTTTAAATGGTCTTTGCCCATCAAATTTCAATTGAGAAAATCATAACCATGAGGTACAGTGCACATATCATGCTCTATTATTTGAAATGATCTGGTCATTTGGGAGTATAAAACAGCAGTCATGAGACTTTTAGAGCTGAGGTCTGAAGCATTACATCTTTCCACATCAATACTTTTAAAATCTGATTAAAATCTGATTCAGAAAAAAATAAATAGTGGGTAGATTATTTAGACTTTTTCAATCATCATTTCTATTCTCTGGATAATCCTAGCAAATATCAACATTTACACATTCTGTAAATTTAGATTGCAGTTACCATGAAGTGCATATTAGATAAATTCTGCTATCCTTCTCTATTATATGCATCAGTATGTGTAACAGTGACTTATTTATTTGTTTTTCAAACATACTGTACAGCTATTGAATCTCTAATATTGTCATCTGCAGTGCTGACCTAAAAAAATGCATGTTTAGTTTGCAACATTTTTTTTAAATTTTCTTGCAAACAAAACAATAGTAACATTAGGTCAGCTAATACCAGTATAATCCTTGTTTCAAGATACAAACATCCGTTCAATAGTCTCTGGAATTTACTGTGAATACATTCATATCTAATGCAGTATTTCCAGCACTGTCACTGCTCCTGAAAAAAAAAGTCTTCCTCATTGCCTGGATTCTCAGTGAAAGTTTTGAAGGAGGAGTGATGTTCAGTAATACAGTTCATCTGTCTTTTGAGCTAGCAATCAAGGGATATAATTTTTTTTTAATTTTTGTATGGTTTTCTATTTTGCATAATCCTGACTGGGAGAGTTTGTCTGTGTTATAATAAATTAACCCCAGGATTCAGCAAGCTCTGCATGGCGTGCAGGAATAGTACAAGAGCTGCTGCAGGTAATATGGCTGCTGTACGATCCAGGAATAAGTTCCTGGGACGTGCACGAGTGGTCCTGCACTATTCCTGCATAGACACAGCCTCTGTATGCAAATTACCTCATTTGCTAGTGAAAACCATGCAAATGAGGAGAATTAGTGATCCAGGAACCAGGCAGATGTCCGTGCAGAAATAGTGTAGACTGCAGAAATTTATTCAGTCAGTAAATGAATACATTTCTGCAAGCTACAAAACGGAGGCATAACAGCTCATAAAAATGCATGTATTAGAAGGGTTAGGCATGCCAAAGGCCAAATATATGGCTATAGGCATGAAAAATAATTTCAAAGTTATAAAAATTACTTTTTTTTGTTGGCTGATTTTGGACGTTTAAGTGCAGGGCAGCGGTGCACAAATGGGATCGGCCTGAAAATAAAAAAAAAAGCTGGAAATAAGCTTCTAAACCAAAATCATAATTCTGCCATAATAGTCAATGGCATACATAACACAACAAGACCATGGAATAGTGGTTGCTAAGGGGGAAGGCTGAGTGTTGGATTTGTAACCATGCATTAGCAGTCAATCCTATGCAAATGAGGGCAATGATACTGAATAACAGATTTCCCCTCAGTGCTAGCTTGCACCCAACCTTGTAGGTGTATTAAGACCACAGTGTAAGCCTAAGAGCTGGATAACTTTATAAGGGTGTGTGTCATGCATGCTGTAAGCTTATTGGAGCCTTGTGGCCTGTGTTTGCCCTTAGCTAAGCACAGCTAAGGAAGGGAGTGTGTCTGAAGCTGCCTAGCAGTATTTACATTGCCTAAACGGGTGTGCGCACCACACACTGGGTTTTAAAGAAAAAAAAAAAAAAAAAAACAGGAAATAGCAGCTCCATTCACATTTGAGCACTGGGCATGTGCAGAGTGCCTCAGGGCTTAAACAGGAAGGCAATGGAAAGGGAAAACAGCAGTAGGAAGGTAATCAAGGAGAACTAGCATAGTTGGCAGGTGAAATGTGTCAGAATCAGCGAATTACACAGGCAGCAAACTAGCCCAGCCCAGAACACTACTATAAACTATGCAAACACCTTCCCCTTTGGTTTTTCCCACACTCTGCACCACCAGTGTATACAAGCGGGGAAATTTTAACAAGCAAACCTACAAAATTAGAAGGGCTGCAGCAGGCAACATAGAACAACATGTGCAAGAGGCTGAGGGTGGTGAGGATGTGAATGCTGCAAATCAACCCACAGTGAGGTGACAGATAAGAGTGTACAGACCCAGGGTAACCTACTAGGGGCTACATGAGCTGGAGATAGTGGGAGCACTATAGGGTGGACAGAGACCTCCTACAGCAAATTGTCGAGCTGTGCCAGCCACACCTGTCACATTAAACTGACCGAGGGGAACCCATCCCAGTGGATACCAATGTATGTATAGGCCTAGGAATACTAGCCAGAGGTACCTCCCAAAGCTCAACTGGGGATATCATGGGGATCTCACAGATATCAGCATCCAGAGTATTCCACCAGTTTCTGGATGGCATGTCAGCACATGCCGGTGAGCATGTATATTTCCGCAACACCCATGAGGTGTTGGCCAGCAATATGCGTCTCTTCCACCAAATAGCAGAATACCCTTAGGTAGTGGGTGCTAGAGACTGCATGCAGATATGCATCAAAGCACCACCTGGTGATCACGATAGGGCCTACATCAACCACAGGGGCATCCCCTCCATCAACTGCCAGGTCATCTGTGATGCCCAGGGCATTATAATGAATGTGTGTGCTGGCTGCCCTGGAAGCTATCACGATTCCCACATATGGCATCTGACCCAGCTGTACCAGAGATTTGCCAGTGGGGACATCCCCTATGGTCACCTAGTGGGGGATGCTGGTTACACACTGGAGCCGTGGCTGATGACACCCATCAGAAATGCAAACACACCTGAACAAGAATGCCATAATGAAGCACACGCACAGACCAGATGTATAATTGAACATGTATTTAGGATGCTCAGGTCATGGTTCTGGTGTCTGAACACATCCGGTGGTGCCTTGCAGTACTCACCAGCTACATGTACCGAAATTGTTATGATATGTGCCATACTACACAATATGATACTGGGAAGCAGCTGCAGCAGGAACAGCATGGGGCAGGGCCACACAGCCCTCCACCAATGCCAAGGCCTGCACAGGCACAGAGTAAATCAGAGGAGGAACAACCTGAGCCTGCCCCAGTAGGCAGATGGAGGCCTGCCCAGTATGCCAAGGCTGCGGCAAAGAGACAACGCATAGCACATACACTGACACAGTAGGGACCCAGGGAATGACACCTGTCTCTGCCTCGCACATACAGTAAAAGGGATGCCAAAAATGACACTACCTGTGCTCAACCATGTATAGGGAGTGTACTATGTGCATCCATCATAGGCAGCCCTCCAGCACCATCTGCAATTCTGGAACACACTCAAGGTAAGTCAATCAACCTACCAATTGCCAAATGGAGTAGAATGTGTCATTACCTGTATCTATGGTATGGATGTGAGCATGCAAGGGAATTGGGTGGCTGAATGTCATGGCAGCAGAAAGTAGACACTCACAGTGGCACCATAACATCTGTAACACATACTGGAGTCACCATAGTAGCCAGTACTACACAGGGTGACAAAACCCATTGCAGGAAATGTGCTGGCCGACATGTGTGTCCATATGACTCACACATGCCAGTCAGGCTGGTTCACATACCCAACAACAGTCTCTGCCAGCAGGACAGGTGTAGACAAACCCAAACAGAGCCTGTGCTATGGCCCCTGAATGATGGCCTCCCCCCCCAGGCATACACAGCCAGACTACAGCAGGTCAGGCAGTGGGATGTTAGTTCTGAAGGGTAGGAAGTCAGACACTAATATGTAGTACACCAAAGCTACAATCTGTAGTACACTGGTATGCTTCTAATCAGCATGATAGGTAAGAATACAGAATGAAATGGAGTACCTGCCATACCAGTACAGTCATAGCAAATGTGTACAAGTGTCAGGTGTGCTCCCCATCTTACATAGTAATGTAATAAAAGTCAGGTGTGCCCTCCCCAATCCTGGGTAGAAATGTAGAAATAGACAGGTGTGCTCCCCCCACCCTACCTAGTAATGTAATAACAGTCAGGTGTGCCCCCCCAATCCTGTCTAGAAATGTAGAAATAGTCAGATGGGTCCCCCATCCCATGTAGAAATGTAGTAACAGTCAGGTGTGCCCCCCCAATCCTGTGTAGAAATGTAAAAATAGTCAGTTTTGCCCCCCCACCCTATGTAGTAATGTAATAACAGTCAGGTGTGCCCCCCAATCCTGTGTAGAAATGTAGAAATAGTCAGGTGAGTTCCCCCATCCTATGCAGAAATGTAGTAACAGTCAATGCCAATGCTCGATGGATACCCTGCAGAAACAGCATGCTACCTGTTGGTGTACAACATAAAGGTCAGCACTGCAATACAAATTACCTGGACTCGATCCACACATTAAATACAAATGGGCATACTGGGCATGCTCACACACTTACACATGAAGGCCATGTCTGCAAACACCAGTGGACCAGACATATCTGGCAGTTGCAGTTGTTAGTGCAGACACTCGTCAGTATGCACCATTCATGCCTTGCACACACAGTAGATAGGAATACAGACATATATGTAAGGATAACACACTACAATAAGCCAAAGGTAGATGTACATAGATTTATTAAGAGGGTGACTGTGGCAAGGAGCCAGCCAGGCCTGTCCCACCCAGCACACAGCCAAAGGGCTCTAACCACATGAGATACAGATGTCACTCACTGCAGATACTAGCCACCAGTATCTGTCAGCATTACAGACTATGTGGTGCATGTGCTAGCTGTTCAACATGACTGTACAAGGAAGTAGTCATCTAGCAGCTGTATACATGTACCTGTGAAATATGACCCTGTGTGTGCCTGCATGTGGTGTGTCAACCTCTAGATGAATGGGTTATGTCCCATGCACACACACTGCCCTCCCCATAGCCTTACTATGACAAGCTTGCTGAGGTCATCCACTGTGAAATACACCTTTGAGAGAGTTGTAGCCCAGTAATTTCCATGGTGTGTCCCATAACTTTATACTGCTGAAGTGTGATAAAATAGTTAGGGAGGAGTTCTTATCCCAGCCTTGGCAATGTTGTCTGTGGAGAGAGCAATGCTTTTTAGGGTAGTCACACTCCCTACAATTGAAATGCTCTACTTTGGTAAGGCTGCTGATGTCATCCACCTAGAAATACATCTCTGGGAAGAATGTACCCCACTAATCTCCGTAGTCCGTGCCATAACTCCATACTGCTGTAGTGTGATAAAATAATTAGGGAGGAGTTCTAATCTCAGCCTTGGCAACTGTGGGGATGTGTGTTGCTGTCTGTGTTGAGAGCAATGCTTTTTAGGGTAGTCACACTCCCTACAATTGAAATGCTCTACTTTGGTAAGGATGCTGATGTCATCTACATAGAAATACATCTCTGGAAAGGTTGTATTCCAATAATCTACATAGTGTGTGCCATAACTGTGTACTGCTGTAGTGAGATAAAATAGTTAGAGAGGAGTTCTAATCCCAGCCTTGGCAACTGTGTTTATGTGTGTGCCTGTCTGGGTAGAGAGCTATGCTTTACAGGGTAGTCACACTCCCTACAATTGAAATGCTCGACTTTGGTAAGGCTCCTGATGTCATCCACCTAGAAATACATCTCTGGGAAGGTTGTGTCTCATTAATCTCCATAGCATGTGCTGTAACTGCATACTGCTGTAGTGTGATAAAATAGTTAGGGAGGAGTTTTAATCCCAGCCTTGGCAACTGCGTGTGTGTCTTTCCATCTGTGAAGAGAGCAATGCTGTTTAGGGTAGTCACATTCCCTACAATTGAAATGCTATACTTTGGTAAGGCTGCTGATGTCATCCACCTAGAAATACATTGCTGGGAAGATTGCAGCCCAGTAATCTTAGTAGCGTATACCATAACTGCGTACTGCTGTAGTGTGATAAAATAGGGAGGAGTTCTCATCACAGCCTTGGCAACTGTGTGTGTGTGTGTGTGTGTGTGTGTGTGTGTGTGTGTGTGTGTGTGTGTGTGTGTGTGTGTGTGTGTGTGTGTGTTTGTGTGTGTGTGCGTGTGTCTGTCTGTGTAGAGAGCAATTCTTTTTAGGATTGTCACACTCCCTACAATTGAAATGCTTTACTTTGAAAAGGCTGCTGATGTCATCCACCTAGAAATGCATCTCTGGGAAGGTTGCATCATACTAATCTCTGTAGTGCATGCCATAGCTGTGTACTGTTGTAGTGGGATAAAATAGTTAGAGAGGAGTTCTAATCCCAACCTTGGCAACTGTTTGTGTGTCTGTCTGTGTAGAGAGCTATGCTTTTTAGGGTAGTCACACTCCCTACAATTGAAATGCTCTACTTTGGTAAGGCTGCTGATGTCATCCACCTAGAAATACATCTCTGGGAAGGTTGCATCTCAGTAATCTCAGTAGAGTGTGCCATAAGTGTGTAGTGTGATATAGAACTCTGGTAGAGTTTTATTTCTACCCATGGCAGTTCCAGATGTTATGTGTGTGTTTCAATGTCTGTATAGAGAGCAATGCATTTTTTGGCTAGTCACACTCACTACAGGTCAAATGCCCAGCTTTGGCAATCCTGCTGATGTCATTCATTGTGAAATACACCTTTGAGGACAGAGCTTTCCAGTAATCCCCGTGGTGCATCCTATAAAATCTTCATGCTGTAGTGTGATATAGAACCCTCTGTTAGGGGCTCTATACCCACACATGTCTGTTGTGGATGCTTTGTGTGTTTCATTGTCTGTGTAGGGAGCAGTGCATTTTAGCCTAGCTACACTCACTACAATTTGAGTGCCCTATTTTGGCAATCCTGCTGATGTCATCCAATGTGAAATGAACCTTTGGGGGAGGAGTACTCCAGTAATCTCCATGGTGCATACTATGACTGCTTACTGCTTTAGTATAATAAAATAGGTAGGAGTTTCAATCACAGACATGTTGTGTGTGTCTGTGCTTGTAACTCATATCTTGTGTGGTGGTGTGAGTGTGTAACAAGTGGGCATGATGTGAAGTGGATTTTGCAAATTTCTTATATGGTGGCCCTAGTATATATCACAATGTCCACTGTACATGGATAACAGATGTGAAAGAGCTGAGAGGCAGGGGTACAGATCCATACCCATGCATGTGACATCAAGGCCAGGCAAATAAACTTAGCAACCCTAATATTAGCCAGACAACACTCTCAACCCATGCTTCATACACACACACACACACACACACACACACACACACACACACACACACACACACACACACACACACACTTGCCTCGGCAACAGCCACTATGTTGGTAGTACACTGCATATTGCCCACTGATAGTAACTATGGAGTGATTGCAGTTGCTTACAGAGGGCATGGCACCCTGTCCACCTGTCCATTAGGCACATACATGCAGACAGTGCACCTTCCCCATGTTCCCCACTGGACACCTGCAACACCTGTGGTGCCATCAAATGTGACCCACAAAGGACATACCATGCCTGAAAACATGCCCTATATGGACAGATGCCACTGACACCAGGGAATGCCATTAGCATGCTATCAATGTAAGTGCAGGGTAAACCTGCTGTCCATTACCAGTTCCTGCCACATGAGGCCAGTCCTGGCACATCCGATTATAATCTGCATACACAACAAGGGCCAGACATCCCAGGTACAGTTCCACATGTCACTGTACATGCATGTGGGAGATGTGCACATCACAGACACCGTCCATGTCATGGACTTAGGAACACATACATGGCAATCAATGCACAGCATTGCCTGCATGCATTAGTCACCCAGGTGACTGGATTGTGAATACAATACACACCAGTGTGGGCAATTCCAGAATCTACACCTCTGAGCCACAATGCAGACAACTGTCATGTGGCTTGATGCCAAGGTGTACCTATCACCTAGCCTTGTATAGCCATCTAACACCGTTCACCACTACACACCCGTGAATGAATGCATCCATGCATGTCAGTACTGGCACCGTGTGTGTGTGTGTGTGTGTGTGTGTGTGTGTGTGTGTGTGTGTGTGTGTGTGTGTGTGTGTGTGTGTGTGTGTGTGTGTGTGTGTGTGTGTTGCATGATGCTAACTTATCTGCCACACTCACTTCAAAATTGGAAGTCTATTATAATAAGATTTCTAAATTTGTCACCAAAGCCAAATACTCCTCCCATCACTGTATTGCCTTTAATTTGTTACACTGGCTTGAACTCTCCAACCATCTAGACACTCTTCAGGTTACCACAGCCCACAAACTAATCTTTCAACCCTCTAAGTGCCCTGCTCTATGCAACATCCTTCTCCCCTACACCCCTCAGAAAACTCTCAGATCTACTCACCAAAACCTAATCTCTGTCCGAAAACCCAATCATCTTGCTGGTCAGCTCCTGCTATCCTTTTCCTTAGAAAAAATGGAATTCTTTTCCTTCCTCTCTAAGGACCTGAGCAAACTTTGAAAACTTTAAATCTCAGTTACATTCCTACCTTTACTCTAACAGAAAATGCAACTGCATTCTCCCCACCTAGTCCTATAATTCTCTCTACACCTCTAAACCCCTCTCCAGCTATGATTACTAGCCTCTCTAGCTATGATCTATAGGCTACCACACATATGTACATATTGTAAATATCAAATTCGTGTCATGTACCTAAGAATCTGTACTTGCTCTCTAACATGAAATGTAACTGTAAATTGCTCATTAATAATATTGTGTCTGTATCTAAAGGTAACATGTACCTAAGAAATTACACCTGCTCTCTAGCATGAAACATAATTGTAAATTGTTCTTCTTTTCTATATTGTATCTGTATCTAAACTTTGTAACATGGAACATTTCTCCCTAGGCATCCACTGAAAATGGGCTCTTTGAGCCCAGTGGACATCCCCGGTCATCAAACTGGAAAAATAAATAAATAAATAAATTATGCATATGTTCACATTCACACTCACTACAACCTCCATTGGCATACTGCAGCATGCTGTCTGATGTCAGACACCTCCCCATACCCTTTGCTCATATAACCTCTGTATGACCCCTGTCGTACATGTGATGCCCACACAGTAATGTGTTGTGGCAATCTCACTAGTGATGGGTTGTATTCCTGGCCCTGCCAAGTGTGTCAATGTGTGTGCATCCCTGTGAGAGTGTGGCTGTGTTGACGCTGGCACCTGTTCATGCGGACCATCACATATATGTTCTGAGGGCTCCACAACATGTAACCTATGTGGCACATTCAATAACTGCATAGAAATATGATAGCATTACATAGTTATCAGAGGTTTGATACACTGTGCTGTGTGTGACACAAACATGCTTAAGTTTTACTCTCCCACTTTAAATTTTCATACACTGTTTAATTGATTTTACAGACTGGTTAATTGACCAATGGAATTGGTTTGGTGGGGTACTTAATATGAGTTCATTTCTTTGTTAATTGATTCTGATGAAGTCTCCTGAGGGGAGATGAAAGCGCTTAATTCCAGGAATTTTTGTTCTTGAATTTGTTTTTATTTCAATAAATTGTGGTTGCTGCACACATATTTCCGCTATTGATTATCCTCTGAACAGGGGATTTATATAGGAGAGACAGCCATTATTGGAACCGGACTGTGGACTTGTGTTTTTCGTGGAATTCTGCCTTTGTGTGAAGTTCTCTGTTCATTTTGTTGCTGGGCAGAACAAGGACTGTCGGATACAGAGTGGTGAAGGTAGTTTTGAGCAGCTTTAGACAGGTTTGTGTAGGTTTGTGCAAAGCTAAGTGGTGCTAAGCTTTGGGTAAACATATGGGCATTTACACAGTGTAGGCAGCGCTTACCATTGTGTAAATCAGCTTAGCTGTTATATTGCAATAATGTTGATACTTGCTAAGCATAGCTTAGCCCTGGTAACCAGGACACACAACCCAGTCTGATAACCTGTAATAAGTGTATGTAAAGCCATGTACAATACATGCAAGTATGTGCTGTCATGACAGTAGCAAGGGGTGTGAGTGTCATGTGTGGGACACAGACATATGTTAGGCCTGTAGACAACTGTTATTCATGTGAATGTGTGACATACAGGTGTAGTAGCCCAGGGTATGTGCTGTCACACTGGCATGTAGTGTATCATGGCAGTACTACTGTTGACAGTGCTAACCCAGGCAAGAGCAGAGTGCTTAATGTAGTACTGATAGCAGGCACACCTGTGAGCATGGTTGGACATTGACGCCTCTCTGTTGTATCCCTGGTGTGTGAGCTGTGTCACAGTATATACCCCTTACTGGTCTGTTAATGCACTCATGCTACTGCATAGCTACCTGCCAACCTGATGACTGTCAATCCCTGTACAGATGTGCAGATGGCAGGTATCCAGCTGGGATATATACAGGCAACCTACACTTGATTGACACCCTACTACGCATGTGGCATGTGCATGAGATGCATTTCCCTGTAGTACCAGTGTTGGGGGTATACTATGGGTTGTATCACAGTCATGGCCAATGAGTGATGGTGGGTATGACAGAGTGTCATCATGGGTTTCAGGGAGTACAATATCCAGTGGGGGATGTGGGTGCTGTGTACACTGTTATTACACCAAGGTACATCAGGTATATGTCCCATGTACCACGTTATGATTACCACTGTCACCATCAATCATACAGGTAACTGTTACCACAATCCAAGCCAGTTATGCATGTGATGTGTGCAGCCTACCTGTAACACATTGGAAACACGGTCAAGGTAGTTAGAAGTGATAGGCCGTGGTATCTCAGATGTGTGTCTGGCTATGTGCCTTTAAATGTGTATATGATGGTATGTCACACTACGTATCATCCAAATACACCCATTACATCCCCCATTAGCATACTGTACATGTCGGGGGATGTTCTGCATGTACCATGTAACATGGGACACACCTCACCCTAAACGCTGTGTGATGTGTGCAATGTAATCCACACACGTCAGTATCATGACATAACTAGGTAGGGGTCTAGTCCCAGTGTTGGCAAGTAACAGTGTGCATGTATGTGGGTGGGTCTACATCAAGTTGCAGGGTATACACGCCTCAGCGGGCCATCTGTCCATGTGGCACAGGCAATAACCAGTATAGTAACCTGTGAAATGTGTTCGACTGTACCCCAGATATGTCACAGCCATGGTGTCAGCACAGTGACATACCCTGTTGTGCAATATGACTGCAGACCATCCTCGTGCTGACACATGTACACCTATAACACACATGGGTAACATTATAGAGACCACAATCAACCACTGTTACTAACAGCTATAATGCATCATTGCTGGATGGCTACACTACCTGCCAAATATGCCTCACACTATACTCCCTACAACATGTTACACTGCAGGACTGTGGTACACTGTTGTATAGTAACTGTGTGCATCAGAACCATATCAGCCTGTCCCTCCATCGATGGTATGGATGACAGGGATGGGGCACAGGTATCATCATATGCACAGGGTGTGGTGTTGGTTTGCCAGAGGCCAAGGGTGGGCTATATATTTAACACCATCTGTGTGCATGAGGGGTGTACTCTGGGGAGCTGGCCAAGGTGATGTGGTGTGTGTAGGTATGGGGTTGCCCTAGGTGTGTTTGCATAGTGTGTGGGTATGCATGCATACAGTTCTGCCATGTGGCTGCCCAACACAGGTGTTTATGGACAGCTGCAGACCATACCTGGCAGGGTATGCAGTTCACTGCTTCTGGCCACAGACACATGGACTGTGCCTGCCAGGGGTTCTGCGGGCATGTCCAGGTACTGGCCATGATCTGCTACTCTCACCTGCTGATGACATTTGTCCTTTGGTACCAGGTCCCTCCTGGGACTGGCCAGGACCACTTGCATGTGGCCTACTGTGGTGTGGTGTGAGCAGCACACTCCCACTCTGCCGAGGCTGCTACTGCCAATACAGGAGCCCCTTGGTGTCCTAGCATGTCCACGTTGACTGCCAGCTGTTGGTGTTGCTGGCCCACGTCCAAGCGGGCATCGTCGCATCCCCACCACATGTTGAAGCACAGACACACCACAGCCGATGAGGGCCATCATCTCATCATGCCATCTATCTGTGTGCTCGGTATAAGCACAGATGGCACCCGACAGTTCACGGAGGTTGTTGCTTACAGATGTGAGAGCAGCCCTCTGCAGCCTAAGGCCCTGTCTGGTGTAATGCTCAATACATGCCTGCACTGCCATTACAGCCTGAAACATGCTTCTGCTGGTAGCAGCTGTGTCGCATCTGCCAGGGGCATGATGTCCAGCGGTCCTACCACGAGCACCCTGGGACATTTGCCTATGTGGCAGCCTGCCAGACATCCGGCTACACTTGCTGCAAATGGACACAGAAGTCATGGTTACCACACTTTACTGTGTACTGCCACTGAATGCCAGCTGTCCCTCTACTATGGCCACTGGTGATGGGGTGCTTATAGGCACTGAAACTGTGTGCGGGGGTGGGGTGGCTAAAAGGGGGATGTCGAAGGTTGGTGCAGCGTCGGCCCCTGACAACCTCACCTGTGCTTCAACATTATTATCATCATTATCATCATCAGTGTCTGTATGGAAACCTACATCAGATTGCATGCAGGAGGGACCCTGACCCACCTTGTCACCTGGGGGAGGAAACAATAAATGCACTTTAAAATCTGTACAGCATTGCCTAACAGTATACACACACACACACACACACACACACACACACACACACACACACACACACACACTCACACACACATACGCACACACACACACACACACACACACACACACACAGACACACACACACACCTTCGTAATACTTACCCGCCCATGGCTTTGCAGACAGTCCCATGTATATGTCCATGCGTTACCCCATCCTGTATCAAACTTGTTAACATACACACATTGATACCACTTATTAACATCTCAGTCCTCTAAATGCCCACACAAGCAGCCACAACACAAGGCCTGTTGCTACTTTACATGCCTGACCTGTGTGTAGAGGATTTACTTGGCCTCACTGCTGTCTTTTGGTATGCATCCTCTGTATGGCCGGAAATTATGTGCATGGCCCCTATATGTGTGGGCTACTATGTTGTATCCATAATACCTCCCACTGGTGTGTAATGTGTATGTAATGCTCAGTACATTCCAGATATGCTGCTCCATCAGCCCATCATGTAACACCTGTAATATTTGGATACGCTCCCTGGTGTTGACTATTACTTCCCCAATGCATCTGTAGAGCTGCATATATGGGTTTTAGGTGACCTCTCTGCTGACTGCGATATTAAGTGTGTACCTGGTGTCTACCTTCCCTCTGGATGCCTGTTCCATGCTACAGACCATATTATACTATTTGCTGTCCTGTGATTACACACATGACAGGTATTCCTGGTGTGTAATGTGGCAGTCCATGTCCATGTACTGCATGGTCCCAAAGGGGGGTACAGCCTTATGAACACCCCACAATCACACATGTGCATACATGGCCACACACACAAACATACACATGCACACACACATCATACATGCTTCTACCTCCCTCCACTTCACTAGAGTGACCCTGTAGGCAAACTAACTAACCACCAGGATGCACACACACACACACACACACACACACATACACACACACACACACACACACACACACACACACACACACACACACACACACACACAGGTGAGGTTGCACAATGATAGTACACACAGTCCTCCTATTACCTATCTGCCAACATGCAGAACATATGGTACAGAACAGCATGCAGTTCAGCTATAGTCAATCAATGCTATCATCAGTATACATGTGTGTGATGCATGTGCTGTGCCAGTAGGTGATGCCCCTTCCCCTGGATACTGCTGCACCCATGTACACAGTATTGTTGTTCACCTGTTCTGCACCCTGCCATATACTGTGCACCATAACTCATAGGTGTACAACCCATTGTGGAATGTGTAGCACTGTGTCAGTTATGTCAGCTTTACTTCTCACAGCCTCTATGTTTTTCAGAAACACATACCTGGGATGATATGTGGACTGTTGTCATTGGTGAATGCCTGATGCCTGATTTACAGCTGTCAACATCAACAGACCATGTATGACTACAGCAATACTCTTACACTGACAACCATCAGAGCATACTGTGGCTATGGGAGGTGTACACACCTTTATTGATTTTACACACACATCCTTGATCTGCCATGGGACCACATCACCGCATATCTTAGCAGTACACAAGCCTGGTATGTAACATATGTCCTGTACTTTCACATGCAGTGTCTACAGATTGTGTTAGGTGTGTGGCTGCTGACCACAATGCATACACACCATGTGGGCATATGTGTGCACACCCTTATCATGACAGTTTATCACACCTCATGCTGTGTGTACTACAGCAGTCACTGCTCATGGCAAGAGTATACCAGCGTGGACCATCTGCATTTGCCAGTGTATGTTTAGTCTGCCCTACACATGTCCCCTTATTCTGCATGATTGCAAGGTCTACTCATGTGCACATCCCATGGTGTTTACACAATGCAATCACTATTGCTGTGTGGGTAGGGTTATGACTGCCACAGGTCCTGAACCTGACTATGTGCAGATAGAGCCATTCCTACCATCCTTAGGATTCCTGCTGTAGTGCACTGGTGTGTCATGCTGAGACCCCCCCCCTTCCTCAGCTTTTATGCAGATGCATGACAGGTAAGTCATACACATTTGTGTCACTTTGCAGTGTCCCATACACTGAACACCACACGTTGCAGCCTAGACCCAGTTGATAATATGGACTACTGTAATGCCTTATGCCATAGTGTATCTCTGCAGCAGTTGGCATTGTCCTACAGGTATATACACTGGTGTTTTACTGTTTATGGGTGTTGTTTAGAACATGTCACTACTGTTGGCCATGTCTACCAACAGTATGCTACTCTCTGTGGACACATTTCACAATGACAGGATGTTAGTTATCATGCAAGTGTGTGACATACCCTTCCAATACCCCATCATGGTCACCCCTGTGAGACCGTGCATTTCACAGCAACAATACATGCATATGTACAGCATGCATTCAGGGTAGGCATGTTAGATGTGTGCATGGAATATACCATCACCATTACATGACGGTGTGTTGGCATGCATCTACATAAAACATACTCACCAGCTACAGGCTGCTGCCTTGTTGTTATCCTGAAGGGGCATACATCAGATGGTGAGAGATGCAATGTCAGTAGCCACACCTGTGGCACTGCTACAGGCTGGGTGCAGTACTATCATACATCAATGGTAAATTCCCACAATACTACCACATCTGGACATCTGTTTATCACTACAATGCAGCAACACAATATATCTATGACATGTCAGATATGCATGCTCTACCTGTACCAATGCAGATGTTTACACAACAGTGGTCTACTGATGTGCCCTGTGTCCTTACCTGCATGCTCCTCGGCCGGTGTGTGGGTGAGACCTACCTCCACGAAGGGGTCCAGAGGTTGTTGGTGGTCTGGACGGGTAGGTGCCACGAGGCTGGCCAGGAGCTCCTCCACACGTGTTGGGGGGTGGATTGCATGCCCCCCCCCTGTGGCAAGGTGATTCCCCTGGACTGCAGCAGCATGCTGACAGGCATTGTGAAGCAGGTCAGTTCAATGATGCTGGACCTGCTCATAACTGCGGTTGTGCAGTCAGACATCACCGACCCTGTGGACTAGGTCATTCCACAGAGCGCTCCCCTCCTGCTGCTCATGTGTGTGCCTGCCAAATAGCAGCGGATAGTGCTGGATTATGTGTGCTATCAACATGCCTTTCTCAGCATTGGAAAAGGTGGGCAGCCATGCATGTGCCATCTCGGCTGAAAGACATAAAGATGGAAACAGGTCTGAGCAACTCATACGGCAAGTTTACCACAGTTCGTAATACACATCTCTGTCTCCCCCCCCCACCATATCAGCTTCAACAGACTGTACACGCAACTCATTAGGTATGGCTACAGCTTAACTACCGTTTGGACAGATTTTGTATTGTACCACACCTTCTGCTATGTGATTGTAGCCATGTCCCCTGTGTTGACATTATCATTGCTGGTCTGTTGCCTATTCACCTGCATGCCATTGTAGGGCCACTATGGTTATATATATGCCAGTGGTATGGCTGCTCTGAGATTGCTGCACATCTGACAGTCTGTGTTATTGGGGATTTCTATACATGCTGTTGGACATGTACCGGGATTGTGTAGACTGTTACTACCAACAAATGTTCTACAACAGTGACACATTAATATGTATATGTTCTATTGGCCAGCTGATCCACCTCTCCCCACCCATCTGCCCATGATACCTGGCCACATCACATGTGTGTCCCAACCTGGGGCCTCCTCATGTACTGTTATAGCAATACCATCAGGTGGAACCACCCAGGGGATGTTGCCCCCCTCTCTCAGGGCACACACAGACATGTTCCTGTCCCCTGAACTCAGGTCTGTTCCATACTGGGCTCCACAGACACATGAGAGTTGTGCTGCATCAGTCTGAGGAACACAGTACACATTCATATGGCCAACATGCTCCTTCTGCTCAGCCTCCAGACCAGGCACCTTCAGGACATGGGCTGCTGTTGTGAGTGGCAGTGGGTGGGAGGCTTTTTCCCATTGTGCCCATATTGGGGACCATGGGGTGTCCACATCACAGACCACACACACCACCCATGGTGTTTACCCACCACATGTGTCACATACCACCCCTGTAGACTGTCCTCTGTATCTACCAGTCCTGATCACCTCCACATGTGTACCTGCCATACTTCCCCATATTCCCATTGCATACTTCGCAGATTGGGGAAATGTGGTGCCAACAAGGGACTAACTTGTGACATACTCGTCCATGGAGGACACACTGAAAGCTGTAGATATTTGTGTGTATTGCTATTTGTGCTGCTGCCTCTCACATAGCACACATCACTGTGATAGTGATATAGTGGACATGTCTTTACATACGTATATGTTTGTGTGTGCGTTTGTACATATGTAGACATGTGCATATTGGTATATATCTATATATGTGGAGATTTATGTGATGTCATATATATGTGCACATATATATGTCTACACATGGGTATATTAATATTTCTGGATATACATGCTGATATACATATATATCCTTATATATTATATATGTGACATATGTACACATATGCATACCTATATGTGGGGTACATTCAGACATCAGCTCCACAATCTCACATTACCTTCCAGCACAGCTGCACTGTCCTGCCTTGCTACAACACAGACAGGTGCACATATGGACATGGCCTGATATTAGTGGGGAATATGTGGGACCTGATTGCAGCTAACTGTATTACACACCTATGGCATTCTGGCATGCTACATTACAGATTCACCTAAGTATCCTGCCAGTGGTGGGCTGTGGCTCCCACATGTCCATCATAAGGGCATTACTTCCACCACCAGCTATTGGGTGCATAATATACATATTTCCCATTATACACTATGATGGCTTACATCTTGTCTGTCAAGTGCTGACCTGTACAGTTAACCACTATGGCTCACTACTCACAGGGACAGACACTATTGTCCATAGCAGTTGTTCAGTTGAACATCATCACAACAACTGATGGCACATATAACTCATTCCACATCATCTATCCCATTATGATGGACCAGGTACTACATTCTAATACATGTACATATACTTCACATACCTGTTGGGGGAATGATCTCTTTATGAATGGCAGCTGGATAAATGCCTGCATCTTTAGCTGTTAGTTTTATGGGCTTTAGTTTTTTTTTTTTTTTCCACTTTTGCTTCCACTTTTGCTTTTGCTATCACTTTCGCTCTCTCTCTCTCTCTCTCTCTCTCTCTCTCTCTCTCTCTCTCTCTCTCTCCAATGAATGGATTGAGCTGCTTTGAATAGATTGCAGCCTGGCTTTAGTAGGTGATGCACTTGATCAGGTGATGGCCTCTGCACCAATCAGTGTCCTACACTTGCTAACTGCATGCAGCTTGCTGTGTAGTACTTCCAATTACCACTGTCATGGCAACCACCTACTACAAATCCCTACATCATGTGGGTGTGGTCCCTTTACCTTTCCTGTGTAATGAACATCCTTCCTGTGTGTGGGTATCAGTGTTACAGACAGCAGGTAGTAATACCTCTTACAGGAGAACCGACACACTCAGGCCAGCTACATATTTGTAGGAGGTTCCAGAACTACAGACAGAGTGTGAGTAGAGTTGTGTTATGCTTTGTATAGTACTGGTGTTACAGGGTGTGTGTGTGTGTACATACTAGTTTACCTTGGAATGCAGTCTGTCTGCATAGCTCTCAACTGTGGGCCTATCCTCTTGGTGGCCAAAGGTGTGTCTATCATGTTTTGTCTGTCCACCACACAGGTTTTGTGTCAGATATTTCACTGGCAGTGTGTGTGTTGAGTGCTGTCAGTACATAGCTACATCCATTTATGTTTCTAACCTCAATGCCCTAACTAAGGGTATGTTGCAGACTATCCTGTAACACCAGCAACTTGCTTAGTGTATGGCAACAGTTTTCCACATATAGGCCTGTGTTCCAGCCTCTGGCCTTCACCTACATATCAAGCTTTGCACATATGACATGCTATCAGGGGTTGTTCTGTAGTGGGCTGTGAGTATATCACACTGCCATTCCTGCCATCAGTCCACTGTTGTTGTATGCCACACACATGCGGTGGGGCTGGGACCATATATGTGCAGGCTTCACCTACACAATACATGCGTGCCCTTATGCACTCCAGAGGCCAGTGTGTGTAACAGTGGTATATGGCTCTGTATTATTGAGTCTAGGCAGGGATGCACCATAGATGACCTAGACTGTTACAAAATGTGGGGGTATCAGGGGTGAGCTGCCTTAAGATATCTGGATGTACAGTACCGTATACTTCACCTATAGTTACATTACTTACATAAATTGGGTGAATGCAGGCCTACTGCCTCCTGCCATACAGACTGTTCTGTTTGTATGTGTGCTTGTGATAGTGTCAGTTATGTCTTTTTATGTAACAGTTGCATCCCATTTGGTCAACTGATGTCTTTACCACCTAGTGATTTTATACAGAGTGTAGATAGAGGCTGCTGAACTATGCACCTGCATTACTTACTGTTGATTGTTTGATATCCTGTGGCCCAGTCTGTCTTTACTATTGTACAATTTGAAGGGCTTGGCCTGGACAGCAACAGTTGTGAACTTGTATTAGTATAACTGTTTCACAGTTGTATTACTCTGATTATATGGATGTCAGTGTCTGAACAGCTATATGACATGGCATATAGAACTGTAATGGTACACAAATACAGTTTTTTCATTTCTGCAAAACTGCATGTGGTGTTTTTTCCTATGACCTCTCTGTGGGTATATGTTGCAGGCAATGATTGTCATTTGTATGGGTGGCCCATACAGTGTCCAGTTGTTAAGGTGTTAACTGAAGGCATAGTGGCTGTTTCATATTGTGTGCACCTTCTACATATGAATCTTACTGTACATATCTCTGCGTGTGTATGTGTAGTCACATGTATATCTATATATATGTGTGTGTATGTATGTATGTGTGCTGACATCATACAGGTGGGACGTAGTACTGTTAACATCATGTGCCCATATCGTGTCAGGTCCTTGTTATGGGATCTGCAGCACTTGGTAATGTATTGCAGGGCGGACGTGTTTGGCTGTGGGGGGGTATGCCTATTTTTACAAACCGTATATTGTTTGGGGCCTCTCAACCCCATCAACGTGCATGTGGACATATATGTTTTTGTTAATCTACCATTGCTATCTACAGATGTATGGCCATATATACCTATATAGATATTTGTATATCTGCTTACATATATATAACTATGTCCGTATATACTTACATGGATATATATCTGCATATATATATATGTAACTTGCTGTGTATATGTAGACATATAGGTGTAGACATATATATGTGTCGATGTAGGGATTTGCATTTATATATGTTCATATATATTTACATATAGATAACTATATATATATATATATATATATATATATATATATATGTACCTACATATATAGATATGTTGTATCTGTTTAGATATTAATATATTTACACACACATATACATCTAAATGTTGGAATACATTCTCTGTATTGTTGACTGACTGGGCTGGATGATATGTTTGTGAATACAGCAGGGTTACATATATCTGACATGGCTTAGTGGTAAATTGCTATGGTGACCAGGGACCTGGGTTTGATTATTGCAAAGGCTGTTTATTTGTTGCTGGGCAGAACAAGGGCCGTTGGATACAGAGTGATTAAGGCACTTTTGAGCAGTTGTAAGTGAGTTTGCGCGTGTTTGTGCGGAGGTAAACACTGCTAATTTCCGGTTACAGTTTCTTATGCTCAGCTTCTAAATTGCTTAACCTGTGTAGGCAGTGCTTACCTCCATGCAAACACACTTAAACCCTCTTACTGCTACTTAAAAGTGCTTACTCTCGCTTACCTCTGTGCTAATTTCTTTAAAAAAAAAAGAAAAAGGGTTGATGGGACAGTGGTGAAAAAGGGGCACCAAGAGGGAAAGACAGTAGGGAAAATAGCTAGGGATGTGCTGGATGGGTGTAGGGAAGGTCCATAGCTGCCCATTTCTTCTACAGCAACAGCTGTGCATATACACTGAATTTGGAGGTAGATTTGGACACTCAAACCCCTGGTAGTGGTGTGAGGACAACAATAATAAGTTGTGATGCCAGTTAGGCCATATTGCATGTGTCTAGTGGACACATGTGCAGAATGGACAGCTATGTATGGGGTGAGATTTTTTTTGTGGGAACAGATTGCCCTTTTTTGTTTCTTTCAGGTAAGAGTGGGATATTGGGAAGGGGTAGTAGGTATATTTGGGGAGGTAGGTTGAATAGATTAACAGACAAGACAAACAAGACGCATACAGGGGTGGTATATGACACATGGGGGGTAAACACCTTCATGGGGAGGGGTGTTGGCTTATCATAAGCCCACAAGCCCCCTAGTGGTAACAATGGGACTGAGGTCCCCACCCATGGGCAGTCACCACTGTACCTTCATAGCTCTGCAGGTGGCTGTGCTGGGGGCTGAGTCGCAGAGCCAGGCTGACTCTCTAATCACGACATGTGGCCTAAAAGCTGGTGTAGGAGATTGCCAACCTACTGGTCGATCTCTCTATGCACCACAACCCCAACCTGACAATGGGTGACAGGTGCCTGTCCGCACCCACTCCCGGGGGGGTGTGCCCCATCCTCAGAGGTGGTTGCACCTGAAGGTGGTGCAGGACCAATAGACAGGGAGGTCTCGGCCAGCTGAGGTGGGACAAGTGGGTTCGCTGGGACCAGCTTTCCCAAGTCTGCTATAGTGTTTAGATTTCATCATCATATATGGGTTAGTAATAGTCAACACATTCCAGGATTAGGTATAACAGCATGCATAGATATTGCCATTAACCCAGACACTAGGTACGGAACAGTTGCATAGCAAACAAAACACATGCATATATGGGACCACATGGTAGTAATAACAGTGTGCAGGTACATTGATGGCACCATGCCAACAGTGTTGGAATAATTCAATATGGCACATGCATGGGAACCACTAAAATAGTTATCAAACAATGGGACATTATCAGAGTCATTATATACCAGTTGGGTTGGGTATGTTGATTATTGTTGAAGATAAGGTGGGGGGAGATGTCAATTAACAAGTAGTATATTCCTGTAGTCCGCATTACTTTCCTAGTCAGTGCTGTTATCTGAACTTTACAAGTCTTACTACACTACCCTACAGCCTTATTTTGCACAATGATATGGCTGTCATCATCATTACACATGAACCGGTTTTACCTGCAGTATACACCTCTTACCTGGTATACCTGTGGAGGGAATGTTTGTTAACACTGACTAACTGTTTGCACACATACTCCCAGATTCCAGGATGATGTTTTTCACTATGCTATCCAACTCTTTCCGCACAGACTCTGGTCATGTATTGACCACATGCTGGTGTGCCTGGGCATATCTAGAATATTGCCCTGTTCCACCTTTAGTGACCTGACACACACATATACATGCTTTCCTACACAGTTATATTATGTAGCACAGTGTGGGTGACAGTGACCAGTGATACTTTATTATTCAGAGAAACTGCAAAACTCACATTCCCCTACAATACAAGGGCGGACAGTACCAGTACAGGTTATATTGGTCTGTATTTCTCAGCACAGTGTTCGTAACCAATGTACCTGTGGGAGTAATGTTTGTTAGCACTACCTGATTGTTGCACAAAGTTCCAGATTGCACATTAGTATTATGCACATACATCTCACTCTGTTACTGTACACACTCTGGTCACAGCTTGACAACAAGGGGGTGTAGATAAGACATACTTGAAATATTACTCTCCTAACAGTTTCAGGGGTTGCTACAGTGACAGGTGTGTTCTCATGATGGTTGACAATCACTTGTATTCCCTGTTTGCTGGCTGCGCATCTGGGATCATCCCACAGACTTACCAGGGAGACAGGCAGCAGATATGGGCACATATACTGGACATTCTGGCCTCATATGTAATGCTGTGGGGTATGAATGTGTATGCAGTCTAATTCCACTCCCAGGATTCAGATCATGGCTGTGTCTGCTACAACGTAAACACTGTCCATCACAGTTGTGTCTGCTATATTGATATTGCTGTATATTTCCAATCTGCTTTCTGTCTTATTAATCCCCTGTAATTATGCATTCTGATCTTGTATAACAACCCTCTTATACAGATTTCCTAGACAGTTATATGTTGTAGGACAATGTGGGTGACAGTGATGTGTAATACCTCATTATTCAGACCAACTGCATATCATTCTTGTATTTCTGGGCACAGTGTTGGTGTCTGACAGACCTGTAGGGGGAATGTTTATTAGCACTACCTGAATGTTCCCACACACAGTACTAGGTTCCACATTACTATTATGCACGTACATCTCACTCTGTTGCTGTTCACACTCTGACCACAGCTTAACAAGTTGGGGTGTAACTGGGACATACGTGGCTTCTTAGTCACATAAGGTATTGGGGAGTTGCTAGTGTGTCAGGTTTGTTGTCATAGATGCGTGTCAATCAGTTGTATTTCCTGTTTGCTGCCTATATGTCTGGGATCATCCAAATGATTTCCCAGGGGGGCAGGTTGATAGTCAATAGTTATGGCCACTTTGATAGACATTATGGACATATCTGTACAGTTGTAGGGTATGATTCTGTATGCAGACTACCACTGGCAGGATTCAAACCGTGGCTGTGTG